>NW_025390794.1:0-6391 GCF_016433145.1 Gracilinanus agilis | reverse complement strand
CTTGGGACCCAGGAGCCCAGGCTACCCCTCCCCCTCCCTTGGACACCGAAGCCATGGCTACCCCGCCCCCTCCAGGATTCCGGCTGCGGGCAGGTCACCGTCCCCAGGAGGTCCCCCAGTCTTTGACCTGTGCTGAACTTATGCCAGTGCGAAGCCTCCGTTGCCAGGGCCTGGGACAGGCTGAGGACCCTTTCGCGGTGCCCTTCTGGGGAGGGAATGTAGGGCCGGCTGCTGTGAGAGTTGGAAACGTTGGGAGAGAGTCAGGAGGACCCGGGGAGCCCGGGAGGAGGGGGGCCCTGACGAAGCCCCTCAGAATCAGAATCCCTGGAGCTCGGGCCCCTATAACTAAGTGGAGATTCGCACCCAGGCCCTGGGACTCCGGATTGAGCCCTTTTTTCTTCCCCAGCTGGCTTCTGGAGAGCCTGGGCTGCAGGCGGCCCTGAGGCCTCCAGGCAGAAGCGGTTGTGGGAGTCCCAGGTCAGGGCCTGGAGCTTTCCCAGAAGGCTCCCTGCTGGGCTCCCCTCCACCTTCCGTCCTAGAAGGGCCAGCTGGGGAGCCCATCTCCCCTCCGTGAAAGCAGAGGACTGTGAAGGGGCAGAGCTTGGGGTGGCGCCCTCCTCTCGCCCCAGGTGGCTTACCCGCTCCAGGAGCCGGAGCTCCGGGCCCACAGCGAGGAAGCCCCTGCATGTGCCGCCGGGTCCAGGAGAGGCTGAGGAAAGGGGAGCCCGATCATTCCGGGGCGAGGCTCTGTGGGCCCCCCGGCCCACCCCAGCCTCAGCCTGGCACAGGCCTTGGCCTCACCCCATCTCTCTCTGAGCCGGCCTCCAGCTGCCTTCGGATGGTCGAGGGACGCCCGGCCTGGCCCCCCGGAGAGAGGGGCCTCGGCCTCAGCCGCCCGGCCTCCTGGTGCCGCCGCATCCTTTCCAGCTGCTCTTGGGTGCTCATCCGGGCCCGGGGGGCTGCAGCCTGGGGGGGACGGGAACCCCTGAGCTCCCTGGGCCCTGGGGGTTCTGGTCAGGCATGGGCGAGATCTGCCCCCCCAATTTACAGACTAAGGCGCAGAGAAAGCCAGGCGCCGAGGTCTGCCTGCTCTTACCTTGGGCCCTGCGGATGACGGTGGGGATGGAGAGCACCGGCTGTCTGGGCTCTGGGCCGGGGGAGGTCCGGGAGAGCCGGGACCTGGGCAGAGTTGGGAAGAAGGACGTGGAGCGTGAGGGCTGGGCCAGGCCTGGGAGGCTCTTTCCAGGAGGTGCAGCTCACCTTGGGGGGCGCCAGGCCCATCTCCATCTCCGCCCCCCGGGGGACGCCCCCAGCTCCGATCCCCCAGGCCGGCCAGCGTGTCCTCCACCATCCACAGCTGCTGCTGGGCAGAGCCCCTGGCCTGGAGAGAAGAGCCGGCCTTCAGGCAGGAGCGCCGGGGCTCAGAGCGACGGGGAGGGGGCTTGGCTCGGACCCGTACCTGCGGCGGCCCCAGGTGCAGTAGGGCCTCCAGGGTCTCCCGCAGAGTCCCCAGCTCCTGCTCCAGGCCGCTGTAGGTGTCCCAGACGCGCTCCCTTTCCTCCAAAGACAGCAAAGCAGGGAGGCACAGGGTGAGGCTCCGGGCCAGCCCTAGGAAGGCCCCCTCCCCACTTCCCTGGCTCGGCTGCTGGGACCCCCATCCCAGATGCTGAAGGCCAGAATCCGCTAAAAAGACAGAGCCAGGAGCAGCGGGGCGGCTCGGTGGATGGAGAGCCAGGCCGAGAGACGGGAGGTCCTGGGTCCCAGTCTGGCCTCAGACACGTCCTGGCTGGGTGACCCTGGGCAAGTCCCTTGACCCCACTGCCCAGCCCTTCCTGCTCTTCTGCCTTGGAACCAACACTTGGGATTTTGACTAAGACAGAAGGGACGGTCAGAACGAGGACAGCCAGGAGCAGGACAGACTCCTTTCTGTGAGAATTCGGCCCGCCAGTGCGCCGTTGGGCCCCTCACCTGGGCCAGGTGGCAGAGGGCAGCTCGGACGCCCACCAGCCGATCCTGCAGAAGCCGCTGGCTGGCCCAGGCCCTGCCCCCCGGCCCGGGCTCCCCCACCGCGCGGCGGGTCAGTTCCAGGGCCGCTTCCAGCCGTTCCTACCACGGAGGCAGGGCAATGGTTAGACCGCCAGCCTCGCTTTACCCCCTGCCCCTCCGCCTTCACCTCCTCCCCCTGGCTCCGCCAGACGTCAGCCCTGGCCCTCCCATGCCCCCCCCCCGTCCTCGGTTTCCCCGGCTCTCGGCGGCCCCCCACCTTCTCCTCCTGGCTCCTGGCTATTTCCTCCGTGAGCCTTTTCAAGAGCCGGTCCTGCCCGCAGAGCCTGGTCAGGAGAGCCTGGCGCCCAGAGGAGGGAGGGCATGAGGGCCTCAGGCACCAGTCGCTCCCTCTCCCCTCGCACACAGAGCCCGAGCCCACCCCCGGGCGCAGGCTCCCAGGCTCACGTCGGTGTCGGCGCTGAGGTGCAGCGGGGAATCCAGCGTGCGGCCTGATGGCGGCGGGGGCTGCTGGAGGCCAGATGAGCGTCGGCCTTTGGGTCCCCCCGCAGCAGGGGCTTCGAGAGGGTCGCCCGGCCTGGCGGCGTGGCGAGGGGCCGGCGGAGGGTCACCCGCCAAAGAGGCCACGGAGGAGCCCGGGGGCCGGGGGACCCACTGCAGATAGCCGGGTGCTGCCTGCAGAGACACGGGGAAGGACTGGAGGCGCACCGGACCTCCCAGCCCGGCCCCCATCGCAAGCTCTTTGAGGTCCGGGTTCCCATCTGGCCTCGGACCCTTCCTAGCTGAGTGACCCTGGGCGAGTCACTAAACCCATCACCTGGCCCTGCCGATCCGCGGCACCTATTGTGGCAGGGCTCTGCTCTAGGGCAGGCGCCTTCCCTTCCATCAGTCCTGGGTGCGAGGGAGGAAAGAAGGGAGGGACGGGCCGGGGGTCCAGGATGGGACCCTGAAGGGCTGAGGGTGCTGGGCGACCCTGCCAGGTTCACAAAGAGGGAGCTGAGCTCAGAGAGAGGATTTGAACCCAGGTCTCTCCTGGCTCTGGGGCGAGGGAAAGGCAGGAGATAAGGCCAGGTGGGTGCTGGGGGTGAGCTCCCCGAGCCCGCCAGAGGTCCCGGCCACCCTCCTTGGGCTCTCCCAGCGGGGGCAAATGGCAATGATCCCCACGTGCCTCTGGGAGCCGCGGGCGGTGCAGGAGCTCCCCAAGCAGCCGTGACCTCCCCAGCCGAGGCCCTGAGTCCAGGCCGTGGTCAGTAGGCAGCCGGCGCTGACCCAGACTCCTGGGGGAGGCCTCCCGGGCAGCCACAGCCTCGCTCACCTGGGTCCTGGCTTCGGTGGCCCGGTGCTGGGGGCTCCTGGGGGGCCTTGGAGCCCCTCGGGGAGTGGAAGGCCGGGCCGGGGTCCTCGGGGCCGGGGCCCACTCAGGGAAGGGCCTGACGTCGATCCGGCTCAGTGGGGTGTGGGGCCGGGCGTCTGCCCCGGCCAGAGAAGAGGGCCGGTGGGCAGGGGCCGACCGCGGCCGGGGGAGGCCCAGGGGCGAAGGGGGGCGGGAGAGGGGAGAAAAGAGCCTAGAGGAGAAGAGAGAGGGCTCCTGAGCCTGGGAACCCCCCGGCACCCCACTGATGCCCCCAAACACACACACTCACTCGGGACTCCTGGCCCTTTGTCGGCTCCTCTGGGGGGGCTCCATAAGCCCAGGTGGAGGGCTGGGGGTGAGCTCCCCGTGCCTGCCAGAGATCCTAGCCACCTCCAGGGACTCAGCGCTGCGGCCCTCATCGCCACTCCCCACCTCGGGGGGTCCCCCAGGACCCCCAGGGCCTTCCCCAGCCTGGGGTCCAGCAGGCGGGGTCTGGGAGCCACTGCAGGGAGAAAGAAGGGAGATGGAGGGGGCTCGGGAGAGCTGGGTCACAGCCATCTTCTGAGGAACAGGCTGGACCATGTGACTGCCCCCCGCCCTGTCTAAGAGTCTTCTGTGGATCCCCAGTGCTGCCGGGACCAAGGACCACCTCCCTTGGGGCCCAAGCTCAAATCCTGCCACCAGCAGTGCTTTTCCTGCCCTCTGCCTCAGTTTCCTCATCTGTCAAATGGGGAGAATATGCCCCCACCTTTCCGGGTGCTCTCTCCAACCAGAGCGGACATTCTTGTCATCGCTGCCCTTCCTCAACCTCCCACCTCACCGTGCAAACACACTCACTAACACACTGTCTCACACATGCATGGTCACACTGACACACTCTCTCACACGGACACACTTGTGCTCACACACGCACACTCCCAGACACACTCCTTCACACACACACACTCTCATATTTACACATTCCCTCACGGATACACTCCCTCCCATTCACACACTTGTGCTCACACACTCACACTCTCTCACACTTACACCCTTATGCTCACACGTGCACACTCACAGACAGAATCCTTCACACACACACACTCACACTCACACTCACACACCCAGGCAGTGCCTAGCTTGCCTTCTCCGCCTAGCCTCACCAGCAGTGAGCACTGGCCGGCCACCTCCTGAGCACCAGGACACTTTTTCACTTGTTTGTCTGAACGCCGTGGCCTGCCCAGGGTCAGAGCCGTTCATTTTTTGGATTTGAACTCAAGCCTCCATGACTCCCAGATTCCGGTGGAGCTGAGGCTCCTTCCCCGCTTACTAGTCATCCCCCTCGGCTCGTGTGGCCCGGCCCAGAGCCCGCAGCCAGCCTCGAAGGTCCTCCACCGTATCAGCTGCCAAGACGTAGGTCCTCATCCCGGGGTGCTCTGCCTGGGGGGGAGGAGGAGGAGGATGAGGGCCGGCAGGCCTCTGGGGACTGAAGGCTCAGAGCCAGGATGCAGGGGTCTGTCCCAGGGGGCCGGGCTGGCTCTGGGGCTGCTGGGGGTCCTGAATGAGCACTTTGCTGCGCCCTGGGCCGGCCGGGCAGGAGGCCGGAGGGTGTCCTCATTCTTGAGGAGCTTCGGTCCTATGGGGGGATGGCCGGGTCACAGAGTCAATAGGAGGGGCGGGGGTGCACGCCAGAGGGGACCCGGCACCCTCGCTGACTCACAGTGAAGGTGTAGCGGCGCCCGCGGGGGGCCCCAGGGCCATCTGGCCGGACGCTGTAGCTGGGGAGGGGGACGCTGCCCAGGACACTCTCCTCCCGGCTGTCTGCAATGGAGTCAAAGACCAGGGGTCACCGGGGAAGGCCTCTCAGGCCCAGCCCAGCCCGCCCTTTGGACACTGACCCTTGTAATAGAAGAGGCAGTGGCCCGACAGGACAAACCAGCGCCGCTTCCAGAGCCTGAGGCCAGAGCTGTCCTGGGAGAGAGAGCAGAGGGACCTGAGCACCCTGCAGCAGGCAGAGCCACAGGAGGATGGGGCCCAGCCGGGGGGACAGGGAGGGCCCGGGGGACAAGGGGACAGGGATGAGGGGACAAGGAGATGGATGACAGGGACAAGGGGACAAAGGACATAGGGACAGGGAGATGGGGGACAAGGGGACAGGGAGGGTGAGGAACAGGTCAACCAGACATATTTTCAGAGCCCAAGACCAGGGCTGTTTGGTCAAAGATATTGGCAGGGGGATGGAGTGGCTTTGGGGAGACAGAGACAAAGGGCACCAGAGGCCTCTGGGGACCCGGAGACAGAGCTGGTCAGACAGCCAAGCCCGAGGGTGACCTCGGTGGAGTGACAGAAACAAGTGAAAGATGCTGTCACTCTGGGCCGGGCACAAGCAGCCACCAGCCCCAGGGAGGTGCCAGCACAAGACGCGGCGCCCTGCCCTGCCCTACCTGCTTATGCAGCCAGCCTCGGATGTGCACGGGCAGGTTGGGGTCTCTGCGGAGGGAGCTCCCCCTTTTCCCAAAGGCATGAACTCGGCTCACTGCCCTGGGGGGCTGGAGGAGAGAGAGGCAGGGAAGGAGTGTCTGGGGACACAGGGGAGCCATTCCCTTCTGCATCTGCCACCCACCTCCCCTTTGGGGTGGGGCTTCTGGGCCTGGAAGCTGTGGAGTGGGCTGGCTCCTCTCTCCTGTCTCTGCACAAGTCCAGAAGACACCTTTGGGTTCCTGGACACACATCGCCATACGGCAGTCATGCTTACCTTCCTGTGCCCCCTCCATGAGGGTCCTACAGTATGGCTCCAGGCACAGCACCTTTCCAGAAGACCCTATTTTGGCTGGCTAGCCGTCTCCTCTCTGTCTCTGTCTGTCTGTCTCTCCCTCTCTCCCTCCCTTCTTTTTCTTCCCTCTCCTCTCTTTTCTCTCTCTCCTTCCCTCTCTTTTTCCTCCCTCCCTTTCTCTCCCCTTTCTCTTCTCTTCTCTTCTCTTCTCTTCTCTTCTCTTCTCTTCTCTTCTCTTCTCTTCTCTCTCTCTCTCTCTCTCTCTCTCTCTCTCTCTCTCT
>NW_025390793.1:0-7905 GCF_016433145.1 Gracilinanus agilis | reverse complement strand
TCCTTCCTTCCTTCCTTCCTTCCTTCCTTCCTTCCTTCCTTCCTTCCATCTTTTCACTTCCCCAATGACATCTCCCAGTCCAGTGGCTCCCAAACTTTTTTGGCCTCTCGCCCCCTTTCCAGAAAAAATATTCCTCAGCCCCCTGGAAATTATTATTTTTTTAATTTTAATAGCAATTACTAGGAAAGATAAATGCTCCTGTGGCCATCACCGCCCCTGGATCGCTGCAGCACCCACCAGGGGGCGCTGGCGCCCACTTTGGGAATCACTGTCCCAGGCTCTCGGCCCAGACAAAGTAAGGAAAACAGAGACGTCCTTTGGGGGGGTCACAGATCACTCAGCCGCTCACCAGGCACGTACCAGGCGCTCTTCTAGGCTCTGCAGACACAGAGACAAAAGCCAGTCCCTGCCCTCCTGGAGCTTCCATTCGATGCGGGGAGCCTGGCACGTACCTGCATGTGTCCCTGCGGCAGTCGGGTAGACACGAGTCGGAGCCGGGAGCCCCGGTCGCTGGAGGGGAGAGGAGGGGCGTTGTGCATCCAGGAGGGCTTCCTGTAGGGGGTGACCCTTGTGTTCTGCTCGGGAGGGGGCCATGAAGAGGGAGAGCATTCCAGGCTTGGGGCACAGCCTGGGCAGAAGCGTAGAGGGAAGCGGCGTGTGGCATGTGGGGGTGACGGTGGGAATCCCCCTGAAAAGCCCCGACCCCCGTGGGAGGCAGGGCTGCCCAGGCGGGGGGAGGATGGGGAGACCCCTCAGCCAGGAAGGCTTTGAGGCGGGCTGTGCCCTTCTCTGCCCCACCAGCTGCCCGGGGCTCCCTGCGGCGGCCGTGGATGGGGAGGGGGCGAGGGCGAGCCGGGCGCAAAGGGACGCCCCGGGAGTGGCCCGTCTTCTGCGCGTCACGCTCAAGGGGAAGTGGAGGGGCCGGAGGCGGGCCGGGACAAGGAGCTCCCTCAGCTTTCCCAGGCTCCGGCCGGTGACCTCTGAGGGTCTTCCTAGCCCTGGTCCGGAGTGTCCCCCGAGCTGAGGCGGTCCCCGAGCTGGGGCTGGGCCTGTGGACGCCCCGAGGGGCCTGGCCGAGGGAAGAGCAGAGAAGGAGAAGCTTAGAGGGGACCCGAGTCAGGGCCCGGCGGTGCCCGTCTGTCCAGGAAGGCAGCGTCCAGAGAGAGGGAGGGGGGCCGTCCTGCTTCGGTGCGGGTGGGGGCGAAGGTGTACAGGGCGGGAGGGAGCCTCGAGGGGCCCAAATGTGGAGGACCCCAAGCCCTGAGGGGGGCCAGGAGAGGAGCTGTCGGCAGTGGGAAGTTGATAGTCCCACGTGGGCAAGTCTAGACCAGTGATGGAAAAGAGGAAGAGAGCCCTTGCTGTGGAGGGGGTGAGAAGCCCTCCTCGGGGGCTTCTCTTTGCCTTACTTCCTGCATCCGCACAATGGGAGGGTTGGCCTTGGACCTCTTCTGGCTCTGATCCGAGCCCCAGAAGGGTCCCAGCTGAACGGCATCACGTAGCGTCCAAGGGCCTCAGTTTCCCCACTCGTAAAAGGAGAAGGTCAGGCCACCATGAAAGCCTGCCCGCCCTGCTCGTCTCCACTTAGACTTGTCCCCGGGCTCTCGGAGGCTCCTTCCTGGGCAGGTTTTCCCCGGTGATGGGGCGCCGGCGCCGGTTGGCCGTGAGGCGGTGGGAGTTTTGGTCCCAGTAACTCACGGAGACTCTGAGAGGGTAGAGGAGGCGTCACCTCCCCGAGCGGAGGGAGAGCCCGCTCTGGGGACGTCCCAAGTCCTGGGGGTCCGAAGTGGCTCGTGTGGGCTCAGAGCCAGTGGGATGGCCCGTTTCCGGCAAGATGGCTCAGGCTCTTCTTGGGAGGCTTCTGCGTTTGGCAAACTTGGGAAAAGGGACGGACGGGATGCTGGTCAGAGAGGCAGGGCACAAGGGGGAGGGCTCCGTGGAGACAGTCAGGGGCCAAGACAGGTGGAAACGAGGGGGTGAATCCAATAAGCTGGCACGGATGGGCTTAAATGTAAAGTCTTCCATTTGGGTCCAAAAAATCAATTTCCCAAATACAAGATGCAGGAGGTGCGGCGTCATGGCAGTTCATCTCAGAACTCTCTGGATTTTAGGGGCCATTTTCTGTTTGGTCTCAGGGGGACAAAACTAGGAGCCATCGGGGGAAGCCGCCGTGAGATCCGTTTAGGCAAAACGATGCTGGGGAAAATGTTCCTGAGGAGGAGAACCATACCCGGGTGGAGTGGGCCGCGTCCACAGTCACCCATCTTGGGGGTCTCTGTGGGGCGCGCAGTAGAGGGAACTCCTTTTGGCTGAGGACGCTGCCAGCCCTCCAGTTCCAGGATGCTGTGACCAGGCTCAGCCAGGAATCATCCCTGGGCTCTTGGGCGGGAGCGCCAGGGGCTAAGGAAGGAGGGGAGACATTCTCGATGTGCTCCACTCTGCCTCGCTGGAGGCTCGGCTTCAGGTCTGGGCACCATCTTGTAGGGAAAGGAGCCTCCGGAGGAGAGCCGCCGGGATGATGCAGACTCCAGAGATCAGGGTTTGGGAGGATAGACTGAAGGAACTGGGAGCACTTAGCCCCAGGAAGAGAACACTGGAAAGGGGCAGCTAAGGGGCTTAGTAGATTGAAAGCCGGGCCTAGAGATGAGAGGTCCTGGGTTCAAATCTGGCCTCAGACACTTCCCAGCTGTGTGACCCTGGGCAAGTCACTTGCCCCCAATTGCCCACCCTTACTGTTCTTCTTAGAACTGATGCTAAGACAAAGGGAAAAGGTTTCAAAAAAATTTTTAACAAAATAAAACCAGTGGTTAGATGACCATTAGGCTGTGTGACCCGGAAATCTGAGGAAGGGAGGGAGGGGATTTTCTGCGATAATAACAGATTCTCTCTCTCTCTCACCCTCTCCCTCCTGTTCTCTGTCTCTGTCTCTATCTCTTTCTCTCTCCCTCCCTCTCTGTCTTTCTCTATCTCTCCTCTCTCTGTCTCTTTCTATCTCTGTCTCTCCTTTCTCTCTCTCCTTCTCGCTCTCTCTCTGTTTCTCTCTCTCTCTCTCCTTTTCTCTGTTTCTCTCTCCTTTTCTCTCCCACTCTTGTCTCTCTCTGTTTCTCTGTTTCTCTCTCATCTCCCTCTCCCACTCCTCTCCTCTCCTCTCCTCTCCTTTCCTCTTCTCTTCTCTTCTCTTCTCTTCTCTTCTCTTCTCTTCTCTTCTCTTCTCTTCTCTTCTCTTCTCTTCTCTTCTCTTCTCTCTCATTTTCTCTCTCTCTCCTCTCTTGTCTCTCTCTCCACTCTTGTCTGTCTTCTCTCTTGTCTTTCTGTCTGTCCATCTCTGCCTGAGCATATAGCAATTTATTCGGTAGCTTTTTAAGTATACAGAGTACTTTCCTGCCAACAACTCTGATGTAGAGAGTGTAAGAATTGTTTCAAGTGCTTTGTAAAGTGCTTTTCACATAGTAGGTGATTAAGAAATGTTTGTTTAATTGAATTGTCAAATCTTACATTATAGAAAAGGAAACTGAGGGCCAGGGAGATTTGCTTTGCCCAAGATCACACGTGCACAGTATATGGCAGAGGTGGCAATCAAATCTTGCCTTTCTGACTCTAAGGGAGAGTCTCCTTCCAAAGCATATCATACTGCTCACATGACTTAATGTACATCTTCATGTGTGTAAAGTATGCTATGTATCTGTTTATGGGAGGTATGCTTTTGGGTATGGGCATATATGATTACATATGTGCTGCATAGGTTTAAAGGTGTGTGTGTGTGTGTGTGTGTGTGTACACATTTAGGGAAGTGCAGAAAGGTATTAATCCCAGGTTACTGTTGGCTGACTTTGTTTGCGACAGGGCTTAGAGCTGACACCGTGATTTCTTTCTAGCAATTTCCCAGGCTCTAAAGGATAAAATCCCAAGAAAGGAGGAAGCAACCTGATTCCTGCTGATGGGCTGTAAATCCCTTTTATGTGGCCAGAGGTTGCTGTTGAAGTCTTTAGACATAACCATAGAGCCTCAGAGGTCTCTGTAGGACTGAACCATCACAATGTAAAAGGATGGGCAGGCAGGACTCAGGGCCATAGGGAATGGGATGATTCTCCACTTGTTTTCTCCTGGAACAAGGACAGAAATGGAAGGTCTAGGAGAGAATAAAAAAGAAAATGGTACTATATTCTTCCAGCCTGCCTGCTTTTCTGTACAAAAATGCTCCAGTGAATCCCATTCTGGCCCACCTCAATATGGGGTTCACATGGTTGGAAAAATAAAAAGTTTGGTTATTCAAGGCCAAGGTCAATTTTTAGTAAATCTAGGTGGGTTCTGAGATTCATTCTTGGCTCCCTACCTTTCCATACCCTCTTCTCACTTCTTGGCTCCCCATTTATCCCAGGACTCCCACTCTGGTCCTCCTTAATGGCTTTCCCTCAGATTCCTGTTAAAATGTCACCCTCCAGGCCTTTCTATTCTTCTCCATTGAAACATGTTCTTTCCTTGGATCATTCCTCCTTCTTCTCAATCGAATAAATTAATTTCTGCTAAGATAAAATATCAATGGATAATATATAGTTTGTAGTGTTATCTTTCTTGACAATAATCATGTTAAAAAAATCCTTACTTTCCATCTTGGAATCAGTGCTATGTATTGGTTCCAAGGCAGAAGAATAATAAAGGCTAGGAAATGGGGGATAAGTGACCAGCCCAGGGTCACACTGCTAAGAAGTGTTTGAAGTCAGATTTGAACCCAGGATCTCCTGTCTCAGCTTGGGTCTCAATCCACTGAGCCATCATACTGCTCTAGCACTAATGATTTTTTTAAAAGAGCCTTTCAAAAGAGCCTCAATGTCTTAACCCCTTAAAAATTACTAGAATAGTGGGAACTTCAGCTACTGAGAAGAACCAGTCAGGGTAATTATTTGGGGGTCTTTGAATCACATTTTCACTTGCCCTTTTCTAATTTCTTCCATTTCCTCCAAGATAAGGTCCTAATATATTTGAAGCTCAGTTATGGCCTCTCTGGCCTCTATATCTTCGCTTCTGCTCCTCCCACCTGAATTGCCTTCTTTCTTTTGAAATTCCTACGTATCTTTCATAGCATGATGCAAAGAGGAATGGACTTGAGAGTCAAAAGCTCTTGACTTTATTTGAGTCCTGGCTTTTCCACTAATTCTCTTATCTCTCTGGATAAGTCATTTCTACTTTCTCAGGTTGGATTAGCTTGAGTCTCTCTCTTAGTCCTGACTAACATCACATAATTCTATGAGCCACAACTGGTGGCCCAAAGACACCAGGGTCCCTGCAGCGTAACCACCCAGGGAACACCTCCAGAGCTGCTTAAAATGAGTTTTTGAATGTGCCTTTAAGACTGGATTTACATCTGAGTTGCTACATATTAAATGCTGATTATTAAAAACACTTTCATGGGGCCTTAACAACGATAGATTATGTATCTGTTACCTAAACCTCAGTGAAGGCTTTATTAATTCATTATTATTTTATCAACATACAATAAACTGTCCTATTAAATCTAAATTAGACAGATATTTGGGGAGTGATCATTTAAAAGGACCTCAGCTGAGTCTATCCCCAGGGAAAGACTTAATGAAGTTTCAAACAGTTAATAATCCTTGGTTCATAAATAAAGCATGAGTGCTTAAATAGCTACAAAACACTAAAATAAGATGTGGGGGTCTAGTGGTAGGGGGAAAAGAGAAAAATAGAGCACCCTTGGAATTTCCCACTGTGTAAACTGGTAATGCTACCTCAAAGGTTATTTATTGGACACTTGAAGGAGTCTGTCATTATAAAGTCATGTCCTCAGTGGTTATGTGGCCCTCTGTTTTCCTTTTGCAGATGAGAAAACAGATCCCGAGAAACTGAATGAATTTTCATTCAATGGATGAAGGTCTTCTTCCCTTCTTTCTAAAATTACCATAGAGGTTCATATATACACTTAAAAAAACCTCTCTCTCCCATCCACAAGAAATGGCGCATTTTGCCATTTAATTCGGGAGTTCAGTAGGGAAGGTTTGGAACAAAGGTGGGAGGTGGGAATTCTGAACCTAGTATGGAAGGAATTTGGTGCTATGTGATAAAGCAGATCACCAAATCTCTCTTCCATGACTTATGAAAGCTTTTTAAAATTTTTTTTGTAGGAGGTAGCTTGCTTATAACTTATGAGGTATCCTCAAGCCCATGACCATTTTTCAGGGCTTCTAACTTGTAGTCCATAACACTTTGCATCATGCCATGCTAAAAGTTAGAGTAGATATTTCTTTTTCTTAAAAGACACTTTATTTTCCCAATTACATGTAACAACAATTTTCAATACACATTTTCTAAAATCTGAAGATCTAAATTATCTTCCTTCCTCCTTTCCCTTCCCCCACTCAGAGTTGGTGAGCAATTTGACCTGGGTTATACATCCAAAGAAATCTTCCATATTGGTCATTGTAATAGAATATTCATACAAAACAAAAATCTCAAAAGAAAAACATAAACTAATGTGGAAAATAGTATGCTTTGATCTATATTCCAACTCCAATAATTCTTTCTCTGGAGGTGAATAGTATTCCTTAACATAAGTGTTTCAGAATTGTCCTGGATCAGTATTGCTTAGAGTAGCTAAGTTGATCATTCTACTATATTGTTGTTATGGTATGCAATGTTCTGCTTATTTCACTTTGCATCAGTTCATGTAGGTCTTTCCAGATCTTTCTGAAATTACCCTGTTCATCATTTCTTATAGTACAATAATATTCCATCTCCATCTTATACCACAATTTGTTTAGCCATTCCCCAATTGATGGACATTCGCATAATTTTCAACTCTTTGTCACCACAAAAAGAGCTGGTATAATTTTTTTCAAGTAGTTCCTTTCCTCTTTAGGGTGGACATTTTAAAAGAAAGATAATGGTGCGTTAGATGGGAGGAATAGCAGGAGCAAAGACATGGAGGCTAGAGAAGTTATGTCTGAGCTTGGTTTGTTTTAGAATCTTATCTTGGAGGAAACCCAGAATAGGGTGATCAAAATGTGATTTGAATGGTCTTATATACTTCACTCCCTATAATAGTATTTAACATGGGTTGCCTAGATCTTTGATTTGATGCCATTTTCCTGGCCTGATACTGGGAATAAACCAATATAAGTATCCTAGTTTCTTAACACCCAGAAGATAGGGAATTTTCCAAAAAGGGATTATTTTGTCAGCCTTGTACAAAGTCTGATTCTGGCCCAAATTCCCCAGACATTTCCTTAATGAGTTATTAGAGATATGACATTATAGTGGAAAGAGCATTAATTTTGGAATTAGAGGACCTGAGTTTTAAATCCTAGCTTGGTGAGTTACCATGCTTGGGACAGTGTGTAGGTTCTTCAATTTCTCTGGACCTGAGTTTCTCTATCTTTAAATTGAGTGTTGGGCCATATATTCTCTAAGGTGATTTCCAGTTCTAAATCCTATCTCATTCACACATTTTCTTCTCCTCCATCCCTTCTAAAATAGAGTCTCAGCCTATGGCTTGACTTTTTGTGTATCTGCAATCATACTTATAATCTATTTCAAGTCAGGTGCAATGAACTAAATAATAATACAGAAAAACCAGAGCAGGAATTTTATTGCAATGTACTATTTATATCTCTCCTTCAACGTAAGTCCCTTAAACATAGGAAGTATGTTTTGATCTTCTCCACAACCCTTTGCACACTAAGCAATATGGTGATATGATGTGGTGGGAAGACTCTTCCTTCCTTCCTTCCTTCCTTCCTTCCTTCCTTCCTTCCTTCCTTCCTTCCTTTCTTCCTTCCTTCCTTTCTTCCTTTCTTTCTTTCTTTCTTTCTTTCTTTCTTTCTTTCTTTCTTTCTTTCTTTCTTTCTTTCTTTCTTTCTTTCTTTCTTTCTTTCTTTCTTTCTTTCTTTCTTT
>NW_025390792.1:0-6618 GCF_016433145.1 Gracilinanus agilis | reverse complement strand
TTTTTTATCTCTTTGTTTGTGATAGAAACTTAGTAGTAGTATTGCTAGATCAAAGGATATGCACAGTTTTATAGCCTTTTGGGCATCGTTCCAAATTGCCCTCCAGAATAGTTGGATCAGTTCACAGCTTCATCAGCAATGCATTCATGTCCCAATTTTGCCACATCCCCTCAAATATTTATCATTTTCCTTTATTTGTCATATTGACTAATCTGACAGATATGAGGCGGTACCTCAACATTGTTTATATTTGCATTTTTGAGTTAAGTCTTAAAAGGTTAAAAGTCAAACACTACCAGGAAAGCCAAATCATTAAGCCCCTGTCAACCACTAACAATTCAGTATATTTAATTAATTGAACAAAAATTTAAGATAAATTAAGAATTAATTTATCAGAACTTTTTAAAGGTTCCAACAACTGGGAGAAGCATTTTTGCAGGGGGAGAGGACAGGCTGGGGAAAGGATTATGCTGGAAGGAGAAAGGTCAGAGTTTAGGGAATAAGAAAGACCCAGATAGGTGGGAAAAGCCCCTGAGCACTGTGGAAGCCCTGGGATTCTCAGGAAGGGATGTAGGAAGAGAAAGGAGCTCTGGATGAAGAGGGGAGGTCAGAGACAGCCTGCCTCACTGCCTACATCACCTCAGTGGTTGTCCTTGCCATCATCAACCCAAGTTTAAGGCTCTGAGCAAGAAATTGTTCCACTCCCAATCAGAATAACTCAGCTGGTTCCATCCATATCTCAGCAATCACTGTCTTCCTTGAGGGTCCCCAACTCAATCCAGCCCATACCTAAAGGGCAGTTGCTTGTTCTTTATACATTGTCCCCTTTCCCTCCATCCCTTAATCACACATATGTCTGTCCCAGCTTCCTTGAAACATGTCAGCTTCCAATTCAGCAGAGAGCTTAAGTCGGGCCACCCCGTAAATGGTCAAGCTGGCTTCAGAATCTCAAAATTGTTTGGCAGTGGGAGAAACTGAGGCCTATACTAGGGAAGTCACTTGTCTCAATCACACAATGGCAGAGATAGACCAGAATAATAATAATAATAATAACAATTTTGTTGTTCAGTTGTATACAATTCTTTGTGATCCCATTTAGGATTTTCTTGACAAAGATACTATAGTGGTTTATCATTTCCTTCTCTAGCTAATTTTATAGACTAGGACCTGAGGCAGAGAGGGTTAAGTGACTTGCCTAGGGTCACACAGCTAGTAAGTATTGGAGGCTGGATTTGAACTCATAAAGATGAGTCTTCCTGATTCCTAGCCCAGTGCTCTATCTGATGGTGCCACCTTGCTGCCCAATAATCATAATAAAAGCACTTATTAAACCCCTACCATATAACAGTCACTGTGTTAGGTAAGCACTTTGCAAATAATATCCCATTTGATCCTCACAACTTAAAAAAACCCCTTCTCTTATGTCTTAGAATTGATTCAAGTATTGGTTCCAAGGCAGAATAGCTGTAAGGGCTAGGCAATGAGGGTTAAGTGACTTGCCCAGGGTCACATTTGTCTGAGGCCATTCACAGTGGCTTTTTGAGGTAGGTGTTATTATTATTCCCATTTTATAGTTTAGGAAACTGATGCAAATCAAATGACTTGCTAAAGGTCACATAGTTAGTGAGTGTCTGAGACTGGATTTGAACTTAAATCTTCCTGTCTCTAAACCAGAACCCATTTCCCTGGCTTGAAGCTCATTACTTGGAGCTCAGTACTTTGTAACCCATACCACTTTGAATAATAACTTAGCTGTTTTTCTTTAAAAAGAGAAAAAAAAAGATCTCAATCAAGCTTCCTCTAAACTTGGTTAGGTCCCATCTCTTAAGTAATTGGCCAATCAGCTATTTCTTCACAGGACACCACATGCATGCATATTCTTTTGGCTGATGACAAACTCCTGGGGTAGCTACAACAAAATCTCTCAAAGTGGGTGAACATTACTTTCCTCATCTGTAAAATGGGTTTGTAGTTTCCCTTCCTTTTCCTGGCTTTTTATGAGGAGAAAACGCATGAAGACCATTTACGAAGACATGGAATCAAAAGAGAGAGAAAATACCTATGCTGATGAAATCACACATCTTTGGAATTGTTGAAGCATTTAAATTATGAAGTGAAATGAGATAAAAATGCTTTGAGATCATATTGGGGGCAACGATTCAGCATTCCTTATTCCTTATTTAATATTAAATTAACATTCATTATTTAATTTATTCATTATTTAATATTAAATTAAAATATTAATTTAATAAATACCTACCATAAGCAAGGGGCAGCTGGGAGGTGCAGTTGAAAAAGTGCCAAGCCTGGAGAAGACTTGAGTTCAAATCT
The DNA here is from genome assembly GCF_016433145.1 of Gracilinanus agilis. NCBI lineage: Eukaryota > Metazoa > Chordata > Mammalia > Didelphimorphia > Didelphidae > Gracilinanus > Gracilinanus agilis. The sequence continues at coordinate 4,287 of NW_025390792.1, read as the reverse complement.
GCCTTCTCATACTAACTAGCTATGAGACCTTGGGCAAGTCACTTTGTCTCAGTTTCCTCATCTGTCAAATGAGCTGGAGAAAGAATGGCAAACCACTTTAGTTTCTCTGCCAAGAAAACCCAAAATGAGATCAAGAAGGGTTGGACAGGACCGAATCCAACTGAACAACAACATTCTGAGAACCCAAAGGCAGAAATCAAAATGGTACCCTTCCAAATTGTCAAGACTCCCTCTAAACGTCACTGGATTGATCTGCTCATGGCGGGACCTAAACTCAAAGCCAGCCTGGTGGCACCTGCCAAACCTTGTGCTGATCCTGGCAGATCCTTCCAGAACCCAAAGTCACCTCCATGGCAGCATGAAACAGTCACTAGAGTAAGACTGGAGTGGAAACATTACATTTCAATTGTAATAACGACAATGATGACAATGAAAAGGAAAATGGCAGAGGGGGAATCTCTTGCCCTGTGTTTGCCAAAAACTCATTGAGCAAAATCATTAAAAGCCCAACTCACAGTTTTCTCATCTGTAAAATGGGGAAAATAATCCTGACTCTGCCTACCTCACAGGGTGATTGTGAGGATAAAAATGAAACCATGGGTAGAAAAGTTCTTGACAAAGTTAAGGGAAAAACAACCTATGGGAATGTAAGAGTCCACGCCATCACCAGATAAATGGCAAGCACCCTTTTCTTTAAAACCCTTACCTTCTTAGGATCAATTCTTTTTTTTTTTTTTTCTCCTCTCAACTCTTACCTTCTGTCTTGGAGTCAATACTATGTATTGGCTCCAAGGCAGAAGAGTGGTAAGGGTTAGGCAATGGGGGGGTCAAGTGACTTTCCCAGGGTCACACAGCTGGGAAGTGTCTGAGGCCGGATTTGAATCCAGGATCTTCCATCTCTAGGCCTGACTCTCAATCCACTGAGCTACCCAGCTGCCCCTGGCAGCCATTCTCTTAAGGACAAATCACGGGGCAGGGCAATCACCTTCGTAAGTAAGCCTAGAGAAGAGGTCAGAGTAAATTTGCCATTTGCCATTTAAAGCCTTTTACAATCCGGCTTCAGCCTCTTTTCCAGCCCTATTTCACGTCATTCCCTTTAATTCTCTGTAAACAGTGAAAGCGTCCTGCTTGTTCTCCCCCAAGCGTGACATTCCATCTTCCCCTCCCTCCCTCCCCTTGCACAGGCTGACCCTCATTCCCGGAATGTTCTTTCTTTACGTCTGAGAATACCTATTTCCCTCAAACACTACCCGCCGCAGAAAGCATTTTTCAAATGCTCTAGTTGTTAACAATAGGAAACTTCTTTCTGGCTCTGGAAATACTTTTCTTTGTATATATTTTACATATAAAAGCAGTATGGTGACTGGCCTTGAAGCCACAAAGAACTGAGTTCAAATCCTATACCTGACACATACTGGCTATGTGACATTGGGCAAGGTAAATAAAATCTGTCTGAAGGGGCAGCTGGGTAGCTCAGTGGAGTGAGAGTCAGGCCTAGAGACAGGAGGTCCTAGGTTCAAACCCGGCCTCAGCCACTTCCCAGCTGTGTGACCCTGGGCAAGTCACTTGACCCCCATTGCCCACCCTTACCACTCTTCCACCTATGAGACAATACACCGAAGTACAAGGGTTAAAAAAAAAAATCTGTCTGTGCTCTAGGAAGCTCTCTAAGAAGAGAAGTCATTTACCTGCATTGATTCATTGAGTTTCCTCATATGGGAATTCCCTATGCCAGTGAAATCACAGGTCCAAGCCCTAAACTTCTGTTTTTGCAGCTAAGAGTTGAGGTGTAGAGAGTACTGAGCCTGGAGTCAGAAGACTGACTTCAAATCCAGATTCGGGCACTTACTAGCTGTGTGACCCTGGGTAAGTCATTTCATCTCTACCTGCCTTGGATTCCTTAATTGTAAAATGGGTGTAGTAACAGCACCTACCTCTCAGGGTTGTTGCGAGGATCAAATGAGATATTTATCAAGTGCATGCCATGGAGTATGCACTGATAATAATCATTTTATAATAAATGATCATTTCCTTCCTTCCTTCCTTCCTTCCTTCCTTCCTTCCTTCCTTCCTTCCTTCCTTCCTTCCTTCTTTCCCTAACTTTTATGTATTGTTTCCCTTTAAAGTATCAGGCCTGGGGCCAGGAAGACCTGAGCTTGAATCCAGTCTCAGACACTTACTCGTTAGACACTTAAAGCTTCAGACATACCTCAGGCAAGTAAGTTACTTCACTCCTGTTGGCCTCTGTTTCCTCGTTTGTTAAATGAGGATAATAATAGCACTAATTTCCCAGGGTTGTTGTAATGAATGAAATATTTGCAAAGCACTTAGCTTACAGTAAGAATTATCTAAATGTTAGCTAGTATTATTATCAATTTAAGCCCCTTAACAATCTGGATTGCTTCATTTTTTGTATTGTATCTCCAGCACCTAGTACACAATAGGCACTTAATAAATGCTTGTTGAATTTCATTGCATTGAAATATAAGGAAACAGAGGCATAGAGAGGGCAAATGACTTTTTCCAAGGCTATACATGTAGTAACAGAACTGGGTTTCAAACCCAAAGCACTTAATTCCAAGTCCAGGGCTTATTTATCTAAAATGAAAGTGTCAAATTGAAACAGGGGATCATTAATCATGAATAAGGGTCCCTATGAGCCTGCAAATATGTCTTTATTTATTATCTATCTATCTATCTATCTATCTATCTATCTATCCATCTAAACATCTATCTATCTCTCTATCTACTTGTCTATCTCTCTCTGTCTGTCTGTCTGTTGGTCCGTCTATCTACTTGTCTATCTATCTATCTATCTATCTACTTGTCTATCTGTCCGCCTGTCTGTCCATCTTATCTCTGTCTATCTCTGTCTGTCTCTGTCTCTCTGTCATCAACATTTAGACCATATTAACATTATTTAGATCTTATTGTATTTTTTTAAACTTATTTTGTAAATATTTCCCCGATACATTTTGACCTGGCTTGGAGGGTCCTTGGGAGGATTGTGGCCTATGTTTATCACCTCTGATCTCATCACATGGCCTCCAAGTGCCCTGGGCTTTTCAAAGACCTAGCTGAGCCTCCCCAGCACTAAATAACTGCTCTTCTTTGTCCCTTTTTGTGCAAGGTTTGGAGGGAGGATCATTAGGCCTGGATTCTAATCTTGATTCCACTGATGACTGACTCTGTGAGCTCAAGGAAATCATTTTCCACACTGAACCTTAGTCCCTCAGCTATAAAACAAAGGGGTTGGAGTTCATTGGGGTTCCTGGCTTTTGTAGTCTTCATACCCATTGAATTTCAGGAAACTTCTATAGCCCCTTTTTGAAAAGAAAGGAAAGGGGACAGTTAGGTGGCTCAGTGCATTGAGGGACAGGAGGGCCTGGGTTCAAATCTGGCCTCAGATACTTCCCAGCTGTGTGACCCTGGGCAAGTCATTTGACCCCCATTTCCTACCCCTTACTGCTCTTCTGCCTTGGAACCAATACACAGTACTGATACTAAGAGGGAAAGTGAGGGTTTTAAAGAAAAAAGAAAGGAAATAAATTCTAACTTTTACCATGCACATACATATAAGAACTAAAAAAAAGATAATGAATTTCAATAAGATAATTTCATTTTTGCTAACTATTCCTGGCACGCTCTGGGGCATGTGTACTCTAGGCTTAGAACTCCTGGGCTAGACAGTCTGTTAAGTACCCTGGTGAGCTGAGTCAGGATTAGGGAAGGCCAGAGAGAAGCTACTTCAACAGGAAACCCTCTAGATTGAGGCAGTAGATTTTCTGGTTTAGTAACGGAAGGGGTAGTTAATTAAGCAAGAGAAGTGACAAGTCTCCCACACCACAGCTGCTAACAGCTCCAGAAGCCAGTTGTTGCTCTCCTGGGCTCCACAGTCACCCAGGGCCCAAGGCAACCTTGTGGGACAGCAAGCAAATCAGTGAACATTGTGGGACTGGCTGAGCGCCTGGGTAGGTAAGCACCTTGCTGTCTTGGTTTGATGCTTTTATGGGGAAAAAGAGGGTATCCCAAGGCAGTCTCTGGGGCTGGGGCTTTGGGCAGAGACCTCTGCTGAGTGTATCAAGTTTCTAGATATTTAGCTAAGGTAGGGGGACCAGTGCTAAGAGTTTAGACTTTTTGTCCTCAGTTTCCTCATGTGTCAAAGGGAGATACAAGATCACTCTGCCTACCTCCTTTTCTGTTAAGCCCAATTGAGATAAGGGAGATGAGAGTGTTTAAATCAATCAACACACATTTTTTTCCCTCTCCTCTCCTCTCCTCTCCTCT
>NW_025390791.1:0-8901 GCF_016433145.1 Gracilinanus agilis | reverse complement strand
CGTATACATATATACATATATATATGTGTGTGTGTGTGTTTATATATATATATAAGGCTAAACTTAAAATGTTTATTAGATAAGCCACACTAAGATCTTTGGTAAATTATCTAAGTTATAATTATTATTTGGATGCTCTGATACCTTGAGCTACTGGTATATTAATAAGGCTTTAGCTACTCCTGAAACTCCATTAGAATGATATCCTAGGCTAGAACCCTAATATATTAGAACTTGTGAACATCTATCTTGATATTACATCATTGTTTTACATTTTTATTGGCAGTTTAATCTCTAGCATCTCTGGGCTACAGTATATTGAATTGGTCTAATTGCTATTAGAATTGGCTTTCTCCATAAACCTGCCATCATTGCAAAGAAACTCCATTATGCTTTTCTTTTCTCTAGTGCATGATAAGCTCCTATGTTTTGGTGATTAACATTACTCTTTCCTGAATACAAATAAACATAGAGTCGTCTCTTTTCCTAATTGCAGTATTTTTGTGGGGTATTTTTTTTTCTTGCTTAGATGGAGCCAAGTAGTTGTTCAGTGGATAGAGTTCTTGATGTCAGGAAGAGCTTCTCTCAAATATGACCTTAGAAATTTACTAGCACTATGACCCTGTGCATGTCATGTAATCTCTGTTTGTCTTAATCCACTGCAAAAAGAAATGGTATATCAGTTCAATATGTTTGCCACGAAAATCTCATGGAACTGGAAAGACCCCCACTAATGGATACAGAATGAAATACACAGAGCCAAGAAAACATTGTACACAGTAACAGCAATAATGTGAATGAACAGCTGTGATAAGCTTAGCTACTGACAGCAATACAATGATCTAGGACATTTCTGAGGGAATCATGAAAAAGAATGCTGTCCACCTCCAAAGAAGCAACTCTTCAATTATTGCAGTAGGAATGCAGATGAAAGTATATGGTTTTTTATTTGTTCATTTGGGCATATGTATTGGAGTTTTTATTTTATGAGATTAGTCACTTACAAAAATGAAGAATATGGAAATATGTTTTGCGTGATGATACATGTATAACCCAGACTGAATTACTTGCCAGCTCTGGGAATGTGTAGGGAAGAAGGAAGGGAGACCATTTGGATCATCAAACTTTGGAAAACTTATGTGGAAATTTAATATTATATGTAATTGCTAACAATGAATAAGCTTAAAAGAAAAGAAAACCTCATGGTGGTATGACCCATTGGGTCACAAAGAGTTTGACAGGGCTAAACAACAACATTGTTTTCAAAACCTAAATTGAAAAACAACAACTAAATTAGGCTGGGTTTTTTTGTGTAAAACAGAGAATCAATGAATAGATATTACATTACTATAATGACATGATTGAGAACCATAGCATTTGGGCAGTACTCTCAAATGTCAACTCTCCACATGTTCACAGAACTGTTTTTTTCCACCCAACAGTCTCATTATTGATTAACCTTTATCCAGGTACATATCCTAGGGGAGCTTTCCCAAATTTCCTATAGCTTTTTCTTTATTTTCCTTTTTTATTCCACAAAGTGCTATTTCTTCTGGGTTTCTCAAGTATCCCAAATCTAAAGGAAGCAAAGAAAGGTCAAGTGTTAAATGAGATGTTGAAGTAAATAACCACTGTATTTGGATAACTAACATTTCCATTACAAAACCAGCATCTCATAGTATTTTCTCAGATGTATCTATAATTATCGTTCCACTTAATAGTCAATTTTATAAAATTGTCAAGATCCTAACCATGAGACAAATAAAAATAATAATGCATACCACTTTGACTTTCCTTATGTGATACAATGCATTCATTTCCTTTCAGCATGAGTCTTTTCTGAAAGGCAGAATGAAAATACAGGAAAGAATCCTGCAAGTGGAATAAGAGGAAATGATTCAATATTTTTTTCCTAATAATTAGTGGTAGGAATTTGGAAAAATCATTGAACATTTTTGAATTTTAATCTTCATATTTGTAAAAGGAAAGTATTGGAAGAGATGATTTCTAAATATTCTAACCTGATGCATTACAATGACTACAACCAGGCTGATCCACAAGTTGTTCAAGTCCAATCATTGTATTACATACTTGGCCTTGCATCTCTATAAATTTTTTTATATAGAAGAAAGAAAAGATTCTTATGGATTTCCCCAGATTTCCCTTTTAGTATTTATTAAATATTTTCTTCTGTATTTCATAAATATGTAGATAGTACTTTATCTTCCCATTTGTCATCCATTATTCCTGATAGATGACCAGTCCACCTCCTTTACTAGTTTTCAGCATAATTGGTTGTATTTTCATGCCACTTTTCCCAAAGAAGCCATGTAGAACTTGTTTCATTCTCTCTTTCCATTGTCTTTTGAGTCACCTACAAGCACTGATCACAAGATAAAATTAAACAAATAACATCAACATAATGAAAAAGGACATTAACTTTAAATAGGAACATTGAGGTAAATAACAAGGAACTATGGTAATGAGACTTTTGCCAAATGGTTCATGATTGTGAAGAATCGCCCAGTAGATAAATGATATGTGGCCTCAGTGCCAGGAAAGTACTTCTTCACAGAATATAAAGCAAGGATCCTTTCTTTTTCTTTTTTTTCAGATACACATTGAAACATTTTTGACAATTGTTTTTTGATGTTTTAAAGTTCAGATTTCCTCCCTCCCCTTCTTCCCTGGAGCAATGAAAGTGAATTGTCTGACCTAGGTTATACCTATGCTTTCATGTAATATATTTCCATATTGTTCATATCATGATAAAGACACATACCACACATGCAATAAAAATTCATCAAGGAAATATAGTGACAGATGTCATGATTTGATCTGCACACAGACTCTAATTCCTTCTTGACCTGTGGATAGCATTTTTATCCTGAGTTCCTTGTGTTTATTTTGGAGACTAAATCAAGGATCATTGCAAAGGCCTATTCTTCGTTGGTCTCAGTTTCTAGGAGAGGGAAATGCTTCTAACCTGAGCTCATACTAAGAAATCAAATAAACTGGAGTGGAAATATGTCCTCATATTAACATAAAATTAAATGGAGGGGGTAGCTAGATGGCTCAGTATATTGAGAGCCAGGTCCAGAGATGGGAGATCATGGGTTGAAATTTGAGCTCAGACACTTCCTAGCTATGTGATCCTGGGCAAGTCACTTAACCTCCATTGTCTAGCCCTTGCCATTCTACTGCCTTGGAAAAATACACAGTATAGATTTTAAGGCAGAAGGTAAGGATTATTTTAAAAAAATGATTAAATGGACATAGCTGTCCATGTACTGCTTCTTCTTGATTAGTCAGTTCTCCATTTTGATAATAACATGAAAAGTTATTTTAGGTTCCTTCAAACAATTTCATTTTGACAAGGAATTTGATGAGGTTTACATATTCATTCACATTCCAATATCTGAAGGAATTTTTTTTATTAAGGAATAATTTTTACCTCCTCATGCTGAATTTGTAGAGTTTAATATTAAAATCCCCTTATCATTGCTAATAAAAATAGAAGTTAATTGTGCCTGGCATTTGCATTTTGTTCATTCCATGTTTGCTCCCTTCCTCCTTACTGTTTGATGAATCAATGTCTACTAAGATCTTAATCTAATTCCAAACTCTAAGCAAGTTCCATTTTTCTTCTATTGCGTTTTGTTATTTTGGAAAGTGATGATTTTTATAGTATTTCAATATCTGTCATCAAGTTTTACACATGATCTGGAATTCCAGCCTTCCTTCAGCTTCCAACATGATCTTTCTAAAGTTTATGTCTTACTATGTCTCCTCTCTTTTTAATGGTTCCCATTGTCTTTAGGTTAAATTATAAAAATCCTCCAAATGCTTTTAAATGATATCATTTGTTGACTGGACATCCCAGTTCACCACCTATTTCACATTTTACAACTTGTGATTAAATAATATAGTCTTTCTTGTTTTTCTTTGAAAGGAAGGCAGTTCATGTCCCACCTCCATGCATTCCCCCCCACCCCATTCTTGTCTCCTATACTTATAATGCTTTCTCTCTTGCCTTCCATGGCCTTCAGGCTTCCTTCAGCAATAAATTCACACTACACTATGTACAAAAGACTTCTATTTCCAAATCCTTCCTACTGCTAGGTCTTTGCCTTTGTATCAAGGTTACACACTATTTGTCCTCTTTATTCGTGTATGCGTAATTGTTTGCATTTGTCTCTCTTATTTAGTTATAAGGTCCTTGAAGATAGGGATTGTGTTTTTGATTTTTTTTTTATATATCTCCAGAACACTAAGTACATAGAAGGCCTAAACAGATGCTTATGGATCATTAGGTGATATGTCCTTCAATGTGGAATTGCTATCAACTGCCATGTTATTCTTCTTTGAAAGGAAATTAAGCATATATGAACTGAATCAGTTTCTGGTTTCTTATGGCCTCATAATTGTGGCAGATATTTATCAGCTAAATCTATCTTAGTTATCATACACTGTGGTGTAGTGGATATTAAGCTGGCCTCAAAAAAATTGACTTTAAATGTTTGGCACATTTTGGGGGTGTCACTCTGGGAAAATCATTACACCTCTCAGTGCCCATTGGCAACTGACCAGAACTAGGAATTCCAGACTGCTTTCTGGTCTGCATTAGTAAAGCTAGGCTTACACAGCTCACCAAAAAAAAAAAAAAAAAAAAAAAAAAAAAAAGCTTCTGCCAAAGAAATAAAGAATAACCAAAATAAATTGTCATATTTAAATCATAGTATATATCAAAGCTATATTTTGTTTTATTATCACCTCAGTAGTGTCATATTCAAACTCTGGAAGTTGAGAGCCTCACCTTGATTGACAGGTGAAGACAGTTGGAGACATCGGAATGTTCCTGGAGGTCCTGAGGAAAAGAGGAAAGGCAGTTGGCCAGAGAGGGTATAAATACCCTGAAAGATCTCTGGCAGGGACCCCTTTTTGGCTTTTGGCTTTGATTTTGCCTTGGCTTTGGTTTGGGAGCCCTGCCTGAAACCCTTGGCTTAAACATTAATCTGATCTTGGACATTGATTGACCTGTGGGTCAGACTGTGGATCCCCTGTTTCTTTCTGAATTCCCCTAGATATTTAGGCATCTAAACCATCTCTAAACCATCTCTAGATATTTAGGTATCTGGGGCCTGGGGGGGGGGGACTGGGAAGTGGGCAGGAGAAAAAGCAGAGGGTGGTAAGGGTGGTATTTCCTGAAGGCTGTAGAATTGGCATGTAACAACTGGCAGTGAGAAGCTGAGAGAGATCATCAATATCTGTGTCATCCAAACAGATTGCTTACTCTGGTTTGGCTGTGGCCAGGCTGAGCCAGAGGAGGTGAAGAACGAAAGCTCCAGCTTACTGAACAGCCTACAGTCCTGAGGGATTAGTGTCATAGCTTTAGTGACAGGGTTTCCTATCCCCAATCTGTTCCTGTTATTCCTTTCCCTTATTAACAACATAGATAAGAATTATTAAGTACCTTTCTGAGTAGTTATTCCATCACCACTCTGGGAAGGGAGCAATGCAGTCAGATGAAAGTTATCCAAGGCTAATAGAGTCCAATACTAATAATCAATCAACCCCAGGTGGGACCTGAAAGGGTTACCCATCCACTGACCTGTATGGATCCTGCCTGGGCACTGTTATAAAGAAGGGCAGTTATTATAACCTCCAGCTGAGTGGCAGGACTCGGGTGTCCCTGCACCAGCCATCAAGGGAATTAAATCACAGCTTCCTGGATTAATAATACCATAATAACTAGCCTAGCAGTATAAGATATCCTCTTATTTTTATAACAGTAGACCATAACTGTCAGGAGGGTAAGATAAAGTAACTTTATATTTTCCCCAGATCCTAAAATACTTCTCTCTTCACATAGTAATCAATTAATATATTTTGATGGTCAATTAATAAAAGTCTAAGTCTTTTAGCCTTGAGTATATTGCATTCATATATATATATATATACATATATATATACATATTTGTGGAGGGGAGCCTAGATAGGTAGATAGATAGTTAGATAGATAGATAGATAGATAGATAGATAGATAGATAGATAGATAGGCTCCCCTCCACAAATTTTTATTATCAAAATGTTATTTATTTACTTTTTATTTTTATTTTTTAATTTAATGCCAATAAAGGACAAACTATTACCAAAAAAGAAGCTTATGGGTACTGAATGACAACTGAGTTTGGGGAGATAACTAGTTTAGTATTCTAATAAGTTATTACTTTAAGAATGTAGCAAATTATCCTTTTTTCCCATATCCTTGACTGCTTTCAGAACATAGTTCTTTTTTTCATAGTTCCTTTCTTTCTCATAGGTACATATTTTTAGATTTGACAGGAACCTTAGGAATCACAGAATCCAGCACCATTGTTTTAAAGATGAAGTTAAACACATCTTTTTTTTTTTTTTAATAATTTTTATTTTTTAGAAAAGTTATCATGGTTACATGATTCATGTTCTTACTTTCCCCTTCTAAACACATCTTAAATCTTTTCTTTTTCCCCATTATTTTCTCCTCCATTGACTACACCTGTTTCAATTTCTCCTGTAGGGGTATGCCACTCACCTGGTCTGTTAGCATATTCTTTCATGAGTTACAATTTCCTAGTTTCACATTTTCTCGGTCATGGCAAATGGATAATTGCTCAAAACTACTAGGCAAGATAGCTTTTAGGTATTGTCTCTGCAGTGAGTCCCTCCAGAGGTAGCCACAAGTTGGAGGATGGATCAAGTAATCATTTTACAATCTATAATTTCGCTTGAAAATGTTGTAAAGAGTGGCAGGGTGGAAAACCACAGGAAAACCCCAAATAGCATAGTATTATAAATCTCCTGTTGTTTCATGCACGTCATTTTCTTCCAAATCATTCTAACATTGCACTTATTTTGCTTAAATATATTTACTGTTTTGTCACCCTCTGACTCCCACCTTTAATATTTTAAAACCACATTCTGCAATTGATAGAAATTTTTTGAACTTCTTGCAATGTATGTTTCTTGTAAATCTCAAAGTATGAGAATCAAAACAATGGGACGACTTACTTTAATACATAAATTGCTTCTTCTCATAACTTCCTGAGAAAACACACACACACATACACACACACACACACACGCACACACACACATGCATGTACATGAAGCAGCAGCAGCAAGAGAAGAAAAATAGATAGAATCACCCTCAGTTTCAGCAAGATCTATGTTCAAGTCCTATCATTAACATTTTCTAGTTATGTGACTTTGGATAAGTCACTCAACTTCTAAGTGAATTATCAACTCATTGATTCTATTAATTTGAGATCTCCACAGTGAGAATATTAAACTCATAAACAAGTGGGCAGCCAAAACTTCTGATGCCTACCCAAAACAGACTGGGAAAATTAAATGGGAAATATTTAGCAAAATAAATAAAAATACAGCACAACATAATTAATGTGAATTTGAGGTTTCCTAAGCTAATATGCCAGAGGATCTATGTCTATTTCAAATTAGCAACCCTACTCATCAGTATAGATGGAAAAAATTTTATCCCTGGTAACTTTCTATATAGATTAAATCATAAAAATATGATCCAAGCTGAAAATATATCCACATAAATTTGTTCTATCATTCTTCTGTCTATGTCTCTGTTTCTGTCTCTATGTCTCTATCTATCTCTCTCTATCTTTCTCTCTTTCCCTCTCTGTCTCTTTATTTCTCTGGCTCTGGCTCTGTTTCTTTCTCTCTGTCTCTCTGTCTCTCTGTCTCTCTGTCTCTGTCTCTGTCTTTCTCTCTCTCACACACACACACACAGACACACACACCTTAATATCTATGTATCTGTGAAATATATGCCTTTGTGCCATTTCATTTGAGGGGCAGTATGATTTCATCTTCATGGAGACCTTACATTATAGAAGTTTCCATCATGAATGTAGATCTCCACTTCTTTTGTATTTTTATAGTCATAAAGATATTTATTTATTACTGAGAAGTTAATGACTTGGACAAAATCATACAACAAATATGTGTCACCTCCAACAACTAAAATCAAAATCTTCCTGATTCTAAGTCTAGCCTTTTCTATACTCTCATATTCTCTTTTGGGGTGAATAGAGGTGATTATAAACTTATAAAAATATTTTAGAATTAATTTTTTTAAATATTATCATATTTTATTGTTTTCTTTATTTTACAGACAAAAACTAATGCCAAGGAAATTATGGTACCATGGATATTTAGAAAATTCACAAATATTAATCCTACTTGTCCTTTCCATTTACCAACTTTGTCTTTAATATTTATGTGGTTAGTTTGGGAATACTCAAAACACTTTTGTTTATGTCTCCATACCCAATCTCTAGGCAAGTTACAGAGTAATGACACAGCTGTCTAGGCTTCACTTATTAGTTACTTTATACTTATACAGAGGCCCATTATTAACCACATTAAAATAAAAGGGAGAATTAAAAGGTGTGCCCAGAGACAAGTGTTTGTTCCTGTTATTTTTCTAAATTTAATTATAAATATGTTAGTAGTTCCTTAAAACTATATTTTATTGTGATTATAGATATCTATTGTATTTGAATTCATTTTTAGAAAAAAAGGATATTGAAGACTGATTCATGTAAAGGATAAGGCATTACAGTCAGATTTGATTCAAAACCTTGGCACCTTCTACCTGTGTTAACTCTAGGTAAGTCATTTGACTTTTCATTATCTTTGAAACTGTAAATTGCAGAATAGTATCTGATGTGTATTCATTGGAAGATTCTTCCCTAAACCATTGTTTACATAGTCTGATTTCCCCATAAAAAAATAAAGATTAAAAAAGAGAGACAGTGAAAGAAAGAAACAAAGGAAAGGCAGGAAGGAAGGAAGGAAGGAAGGAAGGAAGGAAGGAAGGAAGGAAGG
>NW_025390790.1:0-7564 GCF_016433145.1 Gracilinanus agilis | reverse complement strand
TTCCTTCCTTCCTTCCTTCCTTCTATTCTTCTATCCCTCCCTCCCTCATTTTTTTTTTAAGTTAGTGAATATGATGGGTATGAACTGGAACATTTTCATAATTGCTATTGATACTGATTTGCTATTGATTTGGTTTTATATGTGTTAAGTGGTTAATAAATACATAAATACTACAATAAAGAGTGACTTTGCCCTCAGCCTTGGGCTGCTCCTTGGCTTCTGTTCAGTGAAATTCTTGAGGCTAAAACTCCAAACCTAGGTTAGGAAGTCACAGAGGAGAGGAGGGAAGGGGGTAAAACACAAGGAAGACCAGCCAGCCATGAACACAATAAGAATAACAATTCACCTTGCAAAAGACCTGAAGGTTGCTTTTGGGAAGTGGATATTGAAAGAATTGCAGCTAATGAGTTATTGTGAAGTGGTATAGTTTATTGTATTCTCAATGTTTCTTGAAGAAATCGTATACAAGCAAACCAAAGTGTAAGTTATGCTCAAAAATATTCCCTACAGAAAATGATGACTCTTAGTTTTAAATAGATTCTACTTCGCATACTGAGGAAAGATCCATTAATTCTTATATTTCCTAGTATACTTTGTTTTTAAAAAACAGAAATATGTATGGTACCTTGTCATGTTTTTCTGCATCTGTTTATTTCATTGTTCTTATTAATATCCTCTACTATAGTACTCTCTATGGCAGGGGTCGGCAACGTATGGCTCTTTCTGCAGGAGCCATAAAGTCAATTTTTTTTCAGGCGCTGTTACAGGAGTGCTCACTGTGAGCACTGTATGGCTCTCACAAAATTACATTTTAAAAAATGTGGCATTTATGGCTCTCACAGCCAAAAAGGTTGCTGACCCCTGCTCTATGGTGATAATTCTCTACTATGGTGATAATTCTAAACTGAACCAAGACCTGGTAAAAATTCTACTTGGTCCCAGTGCTTAATGTTTAGGATATGTTGTTTAGTTTCTTTGCTAATTTTTAAACAGTTATTATTAAAAATAATTAGCAATAGGCATGTTAGTTTCTAGTTTTCTTTCTCATAACTCTCCTTGATTTAGGAATAAAGACTCTATATGTATTTGAGGAAATTAAGAAAATTAGGAGGATTAGGACAGCAAGTGGTTAATTATGGGAACTGAATGAAGCACTCTGACTTCATCTTGTGACTCAATTCTGGAGCTAGTCCTTTCTATCCAATTATGTATCTGGTTGAACTTCTGTCTTGGGAGAAAATTAATTGGGAGAAAACCTTATTTCATTATTTGAATCTAGCCCTGTATGGCTGGGAAATTGGACCATCTCTACCTGTGGAGAAACCCTTAACTAAGGACCTAGGTTATGCTGACCAGAAGAAACCAGATCAGATCTAAAGACCGAAGCAAGGAGTTTTCTCACAATTATACATCTCAAGCAACCCATATGTTTTTCTGAAAACTGGTCCCATACTGTCAAATTAGTTATTGTATCCATGTTCCTTTGATTGTTTACAGACACTTAGGGTAGTGGGACACTTCTTTTTTTGAATTCAGAGAATTGTATCTGAATTGTTAGTATTCTTTTCCCCTCTCCCCAACTTGGAAAGTCTCTAATCTTTCCTCCAATTAGAAATCAGATTAATGTTGTTTGGGTCCTTTTAATTAATTGGCCAATTTAATTAATTACTTTTAATATATAAAAGACAGTCTCCTCCTATATTCGGAAACCAGCTTAATCAATTAAAAAAAAAAAAGAACCCAGGTCTAAGCTGAGGAGGTCTGATTACTAGTTTGTTAGTGAGTTGCCATGCATAGTTAATTGATATGCTTAGAAGACTGACCATTTGTTTCCTCAGGCATTTTGTCTTTTATCCAAAACTTATAGAAGGACTTTGATAGGATTCCTTATTTTCCTGTTATTCCAAAAAGTTTATGCAATTTTGAAATTAATTATTCTTTGAATAGTTGGTAGAATTTGCTTATAAATCTATTTAGTTATTTCATATCTCTACTGCACCTCCACCTTTGGTAATTCATTTATAGCTTTTTCAATTTATTTTCTGAAATTAGGATATTTAAGTCATATTTCTTGTTTTATTAATCTAGGAATTTTATATATTTTTAAGCATTCATTTCATTTAAATTATTAATTTTATTGTCATATAATCAGACAATAGAGTTTCTAATTATTTCTTTCATTCTTAATTTGTTAAGAGCTCTCTATTCATTTTTATATTATACTTTTGGTTTCTACTTTTAAAAAATTAAGCTGGCTAATGGTATCTGTACTTTGTTGTTTTATTTTTTTAAAAATCCATTTTATTTAATGATTAAATGGTATTTTTGCTTTTAGTTTAATATTTGTTTTTCTGTATTTGTTTGATTTTTATGCTCTAATACATAGTCATTTTCTGGGAAAGATGCCATGAACAGCTGAATAATGCATATACTTCTTTATATTTCCATTCAATAATCTTTAGAGTTCTTTTATATCCAACCTTTCTAAAATTCAATTCAGGTGTTTCTTATTTTTTAGTTTAACTTGATTAGGTCTGAAAAGAATGCATTGAGGTTCACCATTATTAAACTTTTTCTGTCTATTTCTTCCTATAACTCATTCAGCTTTTCCATGAAGGATTTAGAAGATACATCATTTGGTAAATAAATATTCAGTACTGATATTAATTCATTGACTATGGTACCTTTCATCTTCGTGCATTTTCCCTCTTATGACTTCTTTTGATCAACTCTATTTTTGTTCTTGCCATATTTGAGGTTATAATTGCTGCCCCTACTTTTGTTTTCACTTCAACTAAAACGTGAGGAAAATTAATTTTAATGCTATACCATTTGATCAATTTGTAATGTCTCCTTTTTCAAAAGCCCTAATTTTAAAAGAGATGCCCTTCCCTGGAGAATCTTAGGAAGGCAATTGCATTCTTTTCTTAAGGCATAGGGCTGGGTCTTACAGAACTGGGAATCTGAATTCTCTTCACTCAGTAAATAGGACCTGGCTTGAGCTAGATTCATCCCCCAGGTGCCTCTTCACTGAGTTTTGGGGTGACTTGGGATCATGAAGGAGACACCTAAATAGATTAAAGTAGTTTTTCCTTGCCCTAATTATAGGGGGCTGCTGAAATCTCATGACCAGGCCACTTTCTCAGCTTATCTCTCCCCAACAACAATGTGGTCATCTGGAGGGACTGAGAGCTCTTAGCCAAACTCTTCTTTAAATATCCACCAATTAGAGTTGTCTTTTGCTGTTTAAGGGAAGGCTCAATAAAAAGAAGACAGCAACGGGTATTTAAGATGACTTTGCATGAGTGGTTATGTGTGTATTTTACCCTCTTTTGGCAAGTTTAAATGAAAGTGAGATTCAAGGGTAGTCTGCACCCCTCAGGAAGGGTGGGAATAAGGAAGGAAGGAAGGCGGGTGAGGGAGGTGGGGAAGAGAGAGAGAACTTTTTTTTTTTTTTTTTTTTTTTACAAAAACAAAAATCCTCTAAGTGACTATAGACCAAAATATATATTCTAAATTCTGCTTCCTAGTTTTGTCATGCCTTAGCAATGGCTATTTGGTTTCATCATTGGTTCTCTAGAATCATAGATATTCATTGTATTGTTGATTATAGTTCTTTCAGTTTTCAAAGTTGTTTTTATAATATTGTATTATTGTATAAATTGTTCCTCTAGTTCTGCTAATTTAATCCATCAGTTTATAAAAGTCCTTAAAACTGTTGATTTTTATAATATATACTGGTTCTACTTCATTCTGCATGTTTATATGCCTTTTCAAAATAATCTATTTCTTCATTTCTTAAAGCACAATAATATTCTGCCACATTCCTATATCACAACTTATTCTGCCATTCTCCGAATGATGGGCAGTAGTTTTTTGTCACCAAAAAAAGAGCTGTTATGAATATTTTTATGCATCTAGGAGCTTTTCCTTCCCCCACCGCACCCCCCAATCTCTTTTGAGTATAGACCTAGCAAAGATATATCTGGATCAAAGGCCATGTAATGTTTAGAAACTTTTTGGGCATAATTCCAAATTATTTTCCAGAATAACTATCAATTCACAGATCTTCCAGCAAAGTGTATATTTTCCCATAGTCCCTCTACATTTATAATTTTACTTTTTTGTGATCTTTGCCACTCTGATGGGTATAAGATGAAATTGCTTTAATGTGTATTTTTCTAATTAGTAGTAATTTGGCACATTTTAAAATATATATAGATGGCCAACCTGGGTTTCTTCTCTTGAGAACGGTCTTCATATTCGTAGACCATTTTTCATTTGGGAATGGCTCTTATTCTTATAAATTTGTTTCTTATTTACCTTTGACATGATATATTTATCAGAGAAATTTTTTTTTAAATTTTAAACCCTTAACTTCTGTGTATTGACTTATAGGAGGAAGATTGGTAAGGGTGGGCAATGGGGGTCAAGTGACTTGCCCAGGGTCACACAGCTGGGAAGTGTCCAAGGCCGGATTTGAACCTAGGACCTCCTGTCTCTAGGCCTGGCTCATAATCCACTGAGCTACCCAGCTGCCCCTCAGAGAAATTTGATGTGAAGATATTTTTTTCTCAGTTCTCTTTTTTTAACTATTTAACATTTATTATTATTCATTTTTTAGAAAAGTTAACATGGTTACATGATTCATGCTCCTACTTTCACCTTCACCCCCCACACTCCCCCCCACCCATGGCGATGTGCATTTCCACTGTTTTTAACATGTGTCATTGATCAAGACCTATTTCCAAATTGTTGATAGTTGCATTGGTGTGGTAGTTTCGAATCTACATCCCCAGTCCTGTCTGCCTCAACCTATGTGTTCAATCAATTGTTTTTCTTCTATGTTTCCACTCCTGTAGTCCTTCCTCTGAATGTGGGTAGTGTTCTTTTCCATAAATCCCTCAGAATTATCCTGGGTCATTGCATTGCTGCTAGTAGAGAAGTCCATTACATTCTGTTTTACCACAGTGTATTAGTCTCTCTGTACAATGTTCTTCTGGCTCTGCTCCTTTCACTCTGCATCAATTCCTGGAGGTCTTTCCAGTTCACATGGAATTCCTCTAGTTTATTATTCCTTTGAGCACAATAGTATTCCATCACCAGCATATACCACAATTTGTTCAGCCATTCCCCAAATGAAGGATATACCCTCCTTTTCCAGTTTTTTTTTGCCACCACAAAAAGCGCAGCTATAAATATTTTTGTACAAGTCTGTTTATCTATGATCTCTTTGGGGTACAAACCCAACAATGGTATGGCTGGATCAAAGGGCAGGCATTCTTTTATAGCCCTTTGAGCATAGTTCCAAATTGCCAGCCAGAATGGTTGGATGAGTTCACAACTCCACCAGCAATGCATTAATGTCTCAATTTTGCCACATCCCCTCCAGCATTCATTACTCTCCCCTTCTTTCTAGGTATGAGGTGATACCTCAGAGTTGTTTTGATTTGCATTTCTCTAATTATTAGAGATTTAGAACACTTTCTCATGTGCTTATTGATACTTTTGATTTCTTTACCTGAAAATTGCCTATTCATGTCTCTTGCCCATTTATCAATTGGGGAATGGCTTGATTTTTTATACAATTGATTTAACTCCTTGTATATTTGAGTAATTAGACCCCTGTCAGAGTTTTTTGTTATAAAGATTTTTTCCCAATTTGTTGTTTCCCTTCTGATTTTGGCTGCATCGTTTTTGTTTGTACAAAAGCTTTTTAGCTTAATATAATCAAAACCATTTAATTTACATTTTGTAATTTTCTCTAACTCTTGCTTGGTTTTAAAATCTTTTCTTTCCCAGAGATCTGACAAGTATGCTATTCTGTGTTCACTTAACTTATTTATAGTTTCCCTCTTTATATTCAAGTCATTCACCCATTCGGAATTTATCTTGGTGTAGGATGTGAGATGTTGATCTAAACCTAATCTCTCCCATATTGTTTTCCAAATTTCCCAGCAGTTTTTATCAAATAGTGGATTCATATCCCAAAAGTTGGGCTCTTTGGGTTTATCATACACTGTCTTGCTGATGTCACTTACCCCAAGACTATTCCACTGATCTTCCCTTCTGCCTCTTAGCCAGTACCATATTGTTTTGATGACCGCTGCTTTATAATATTGTTTAATATCTGATACTGCTAGGCCCCCTTCCTTCACATTTTTTTGCATTATTTCCCTTGATATTCTAGATCTTTTTTTATTCCAGATGAACTTTGTTATTTTTGTTTTTCCTAATTCAGTAAAGAAGTTTTTTGGTAGTTTGATAGGTATGGCGCTAAATAGCTAATTTAATTTGGATAGAATTGTCATTTTTATAATGTTAGCTTGTCCTACCCATGAGCAATCAATTTTTTCCCAATTGTTTAGATCTAGTTTTAATTGTTTGGAAAGTGTTTTGTAGGTGTTTTTGTATAATTCCTGTGTTTGTTTTGGTAGATAGATTCCTAAGTATTTGATATTGTCTAGGGTGATTTTAAATGGTGTTTCTCCTTCTACCTCTTGCTGCTCTAATGTGTTGGAAATATATAGAAATGCTGATGATTTATGTGCATTTATTTTGTATCCTGCAACTTTGCTAAAGTTTTTGATTATTTCTACTAGCTTCTTAGTTGATTCTCTAAGATTTTTTAAGTAGACCATCATATCATCTGCAAAGAGTGATAGCTTAGTCTCCTTGTTGCCTATTTTGATACCTTCAATTTCTTTTTCTTCTCTAATTGCTACCACTAATGTTTCTAGTACTATGTTGAATAGTAGAGGTGATAATGGGCATCCTTGTTTCACACCTGATCTTATTGGGAAGGCTTCTAATTTATCCCCATTGCATATATTGCTTGTTGATGGTTTTAGGTATATACTGTTTATTATTTTTAGGAAAGGTCCTTCTATTCCTGTACTTTTCAGTGTTTTCAATAGGAATGGATGCTGTATTTTGTCAAATGCTTTTTCAGCATCTATTGAAATAATCATGTGATTTTTGTTTGTTAGACTGTTGATATGGTCAGTTATATGGATGGTTTTCCTAATGTTGAACCATCCTTGCATTCCTGGTATAAATCCCACCTGATCATGGTGGATGATCTTCTTAATTACTTTCTGGAGTCTCTTTGCTAGCATTCTATTTAAGATTTTTGCATCTATGTTCATTAGGGAGATTGGTCTATAGTTTTCTTTCTCTGTTTTTGATCTCCCTGGCTTTGGAATCAGTACCATATTTGTGTCATAAAAGGAATTTGGTAGGACTCCTTCTTTGCTTATCATATCAAATAATTTGTATAGTATTGGGATTAGTTGCTCTTTGAATGTCTGATAGAATTCACTTGTGAATCCATCAGGCCCTGGCAGTTTTTTCTTAGGGAGTTCTTTTGTTTTTTTTTTTTTAAACCCCTGTACTTCGGTGTATTGTCTCATAGGTGGAAGATTGGTAAGCGTGGGCAATGGGGGTCAAGTGACTTGCCCAGGGTCACAAAGCTGGGAAGTGGCTGAGGCCGGGTTTGAACCTAGGACCTCCTGTCTCTAGGCCTGACTCTCACTCCACTGAGCTACCCAGCTGCCCCTTAGGG
>NW_025390789.1:0-3176 GCF_016433145.1 Gracilinanus agilis | reverse complement strand
TTTTTTTTTATTTTTTAAAATGTTTTATTTTCCCAATTACTTGCAACAATAATTTTCACCATACATTTTATGAAATGATAACATCCATATCATTTGCTTCCCCACTTCTTTTCCCCATCCTGGAGATGGTAAACAATTTGATCTGGGTTATACATGTCTGATGCAAAAGTTATTTCCACATTGGTCATTGTTGTAAGAGAATAATCATATAAAACCCAGCCCCCCAAATAAAAATCAAATTAAAACTATAGTGAAAAACAATATGCTTTTTTTCTTTTTCTTTTTTTTTAAACCCTTAACTTCTGTGTATTGGCTCCTAGGTGGAAGAGTGGTAAGGGCTAGGCAGTGGGGGTCAAGTGACTTGCCCAGGGTCACACAGTTGGGAAGTGGCTGAGGCCAGGTTTGAACCTAGGACCTCCCATCTCTAGGCCTGACTCTCAATCCACTGAGCTACCCAGCTGCCCCCAACAATATACTTTGATCTGCATTCTGACTTCAATTGTTCTGTCTGCAGAGGTGGATAGTATTCTTTGTCATAAGTCCTTAAATACCTACTCTTTGCTAGAGGCAGCTAGGTAGCTCAGTGGTTAAAGCACTGGACCTGGAGTCAAGAAGACTTGAATTCAAATATCACCTCAGATACTTAGAAGCTGTGTGACCCTGGGCAAGTCACTTAACCTCTATTTGCCTTAATCCACTGGGGAGGGAAATGGCAAACCAAGAAAATCTCATGGAGAAATACAGAAGAAAAACAACTGCTTGAACACATGGGCTGATGCGGATGTTATTGGGGATGCAGACACTAAAGGATAACTCTAGTCCAACTATCAATAATATGGAATTAGGTCTTGATCAATGATACATGTAAAACCCAGAGGAATTGCACGTTGGCTAAGGGGGGTTAGAGGGGTTTGGGGGAGAGGGAAAGAACATGAAATATGTAACTATGGGGAAATATTCCAAAGAAAAACTTAAAAAAAAAGAAAAAAATAATATCTCTTTGGAAGTGTTTGTATGCTATCCTTCATAGGGTCACAAAGAGTGTGACATGATTAAACGACCCTACAATTATGTACCGGGCACTATGCTAAATGCTAGGGGTTCAAAGAATGCCCCCCCGAAAAAACCCATTCTCTGCTCTCAAGAAGCTCATAGTGCCATGATAAAGACAATACATAAACAACTCTACACAAACAAGATACAGACAGGATAAATTGGAGATAATTCAGGGAGGGAAGGCATTCGATTTAAGGAGATGGATGGGTAAAAGCTTCTTCCAGAAGGTGAGATTTTAACTGGGACTTGAAAAAAGAGTGATAGTGTAGTAAGGAGCTCTCAGCATTGAATGGAAAGCGTGAAGCTATTGGACACTCAGGGCTAAGGGATGCCAGGAGGTAAGAGAAACTCTTTGATTCCTACGATTATGATCCCTTTGGGTAGTTGTACCTTTGAGGAGGAAAGTCCAAGGACATCCACAAGGCAACCTTCCTATTTCCTTCACTAAAATCTTCCTCTGATTTCTAGTGTGGTGCGATGGTGAGCCTGGTTTCTTCAAAACTATACCAGTGGTGAATTCTCTCTGTCAGCTTCCTACCAAGATGGAAAGGTTTCCATCACATCTGGGTGGAAGGTTGTAGACCTGTTACCCAAGTCCAGTGAAGAATGGAGAAGTTGCTCATTGGGTTGGACACAACACAGCAACCTGCTTGGCCATACAATTCCTGGAACATAGTTTCCAAGGTTGTAGAAGTTGTGTGATTAGGACGGAGGGGATGCTCCACCAATGAAATCACAGATCCTTGAAGTATCCTAATAGAATGCCTCCAAGTTACAAATGGGTTGTGTCCCAAAAGTCATTTTGTGAGGTTTCTTTTTTTTTAAATTTTGGAATGCTTTTTATTTTCCAAAGAAACACTATTCAAACTAGTGGTTGGTTTTCCAGCCTATTCCACAAAAACCCACTTATGCCATAATCTACCTGGCACACAGTAGTGTAGTATTAATAGAAGTATAGGATTAGATGGCTGTATTTCAGCATTTT
The DNA here is from genome assembly GCF_016433145.1 of Gracilinanus agilis. Lineage (NCBI taxonomy): Eukaryota > Metazoa > Chordata > Mammalia > Didelphimorphia > Didelphidae > Gracilinanus > Gracilinanus agilis. The sequence goes on along the minus strand of NW_025390789.1, from coordinate 1,135 downwards.
GGGGGGAAAATGGGTTCCAAGTTCTAGTGTGATATGCCAAGAATATATCTCTCCTGCTGTAAACCTCCCAGCGGGAGGTGAGACTCTATTTTTCAGTGGCTCCAGTGGCCTGAAGCAGAATTTCACTAGAGAAGGGAGAAGGGGTGATATTGTTGTTCCAGAAGACAGAATGGAAGTTATAAAGCCTGAGTGAGGAAGGAGATAAAGAGGTAGAAGCAGGGGAAACTATTGAGGAACAAAGACCAGATGGGATTTGTTCTCTCTGCATTTTTTTACTATTGCCTACCAGAGCTGTAACGAGTGATTTCTGTGCCTGGGCAAGCATAAAATGAAAGGCATGGGCTCTCTCTACAATATGTCTCTGGGCAGAGAAAACCAATCCTGAGAGTTGGGTTATTGTTGTTCCTGACTCTTTGGGACCTCAATTGGGGTTTTCTTGGTAAAGATACTAGAGTGGTTTGCCATTTCCTTCTTCTTTCCATTCTCAGATAATTAAACTGAGGCAAACAGGGTGAAGTGATTTGCCCAGGGTCTCACAGCTAGTAAGTAGCTGAGGGTAGATCTGAACTCAAGAAGATGAGTCTTCCTACCTCTAGACTTAATCCTCTATCTCCTATATATACCACCCAGCTACTCTTACTGATGGACTATTCACAGCAGAAGGCTAGGAATAATGTGGATGAGATTGTGGGCTGGAGAAAACACTCTAGGACACTGAGAAATTTCTAAATGACTGAAATAAGGGAAAGTGCTTAGCATATTGCCTGGCACACAGTAGTCCTATATATAAATACTAGGTATTATTATTATTATTATTATTATTGCATTTAGCACAGGCCTTACATATAATAAGTATGTGCTTAATAAATTGTTGTGAGGAAGATTATTATTTAGTTATTATGTAGGAGACTTAGCAGGAAGGGCTGGAAAATTCCACATGGAATGGGGAAGCAGGAAGTCTCCAAATTTCCTTCCTTGAGGCAATGTACCAATGATTTCACTCACCCTAGTTATGATGTCCTTGCCTACTCAATATGACATAAGATAATGGATAGTGGGAATAATTAGATTAAGTGAGAGGGATTTTTTTAAAGGATGAGAGAGAGAGAGAGAGAGAGAGAGAGAGAGAGAGAGA
>NW_025390788.1:0-6408 GCF_016433145.1 Gracilinanus agilis | reverse complement strand
CACACACACACACACACACACACACACACACACACACACACACACACCCCTTTTAAGTCATTGTTATAAGGCTTAGCACTTAAAGGAGGAAAGGTACCCAGAAGTCACCCAGTTAGTGTAGTGTCAGGGTAAGGATTTGAACCTGGGTCCTCTGGCTCCTAATCTAGCATTCTTTTCACTGTACCAGGTTGTTTTTCTCATGCACTCAATGCAAGGTGAAGTTGAAGCAGGGAAAACAATTTTCACACTTACTTCCATTTACTCAGTGTATATGAGAATATTTGCTAAGTGAACACTTATTTCCATGCGACTCCCGCCCATGGCCCAGTGGAATGTGAAATGTGAGCTCCCGGGCTGTTATATTTGTGTCCCTGTATCTCCAGTACCCAGCACAGTGCTCTTCACATAGGATTCATCAAATGCGTACTTGGCTGACAAAATGATCGCCCGAGTGTAGTTGGAAAGGCAGGTTACCAAGCCTCAACGCAGGGAAACTTGAGTAGGTGCCACGGCTTCCATTCATTTCAGAGGGGAGGGACCAAGAGCAGGGCACATTATACAGACTGCTCAGTTGTGGACAATGCGATGATTGCTTTTGCTAAAGAGTTTTGTTTCTCTTTCTTCTCATCTTTACAAGTGAGGACTTGCTGGGCAGGGGAGGGATAGATTCAAAAAATAAATGTGGTATAAAAACGCAAACCATTAAAAAGAAAATCGGAAATCAAACATTTCAGTTAAAATGGCCTCCCTTTAGCCCTCTCCTAGTTACGTCTTTGGCTCTTCATCTCACCTAACGCCATGCTCTCCATTTAAACTATTCCTTTCATTGGAATACCTCGGGCCTATTTTTGAAATATGAGCCCATTTTTCACTCTCTAGCACAATTTTCAACGCATTTCCTATCCATTTCCCTTCCTAGGCTGCAGCTTCCCCTTCCAGTACAACGAGATGATCTTTAGGGTCTCCTCAACTCGGACATTCTAAGTTCTACATTTTCAGGTTCCTCCCATCTCTGCCATTTCACGTTCTAAGGTCCTTTCTAGATCTAACGTTTTCTAAGATCCCAGCCACTGCTGAGATGCTCTGACAAGTCCTTCTTCCCTGAGCTACTTCCTGAGGGTTTGCAAAGTGAAGGTCGGAGGGATCCTCCTTCAGTGCGGAGAGAGGGCAGACTTGGGCTGAATAACCTGAAGCAACCCTTCTTTCCTCAGGGGGGATGTCTGTCTCAATCTGAATCGGTATCCCTTGGCGGCGCCCAGCATTTTGCCCTCCTGCCACTCCCGCCAAGGGGACGAAGAGGAGATAGAGCAGGCAGTGGACGGATGAACCGCTGGCGTCCATGTCCTTCACTGCAAAAAGGGGAAAAGGACGGGACAGAAAATGATTTTCTAGAACTGCTGAGGAATCCCGAGACCTGAAATCGGCGTCTGCCAGCTGCCTCTCCCGGAATGCTCAGCGTAAAGGAGTGAAAGCATTTGGGAAACGTTTTTCGTTTTGTTTGTTTTTGCGAATGTAAGGGATTGTCAGGGACTGGGACTTGGGAGGAGCCGGCAGGCTGTTGGGAGAGGGGTCACAGATTTGAATGTAGAGGCTGGCCTTTTTTTTTGGCCCCCTGGGAGGATGCATTCCGGGCCCTGAGAGTCGAGTAGAAAGAGATGGCGTCCTCCTTAGGCTTTAAGGATGGGAAAAAAAAGATCTAAGAGATCATCCAGCTCCATCCCCACCCCATTCCTTCTTTTACAGATGAAGACACTAAGACTAGGGAGGGAAAGAGCTTGAAATAGCTGTGCTGGAATTCGGGATCACTTCCCAAGCCACCGAGCCCAAGCCCAGAGCTGGGGTCCACTCTGCTGCTTCTTGGTTCATGCCGAGAGTACTTAGCAATCAATATGAAGAGAGTGAGACACGCAGACACGCACACGCATATATGTATATAGTCATGTACGTACCGGGACGTATTTACATGTGAATATAGTTTGATGGGGGAAGGGCCATCCCCATAGGGATATTTAATTCCCTGAAGCTCCCAGAACATTGCACTTCTGCTTCTCGCGCATACATCTTGCTCCATTTTTTTTTTCTTTATAGTTGTGTCTCTCTCCTGGTCCAGCTTCATGCCACAAACACACCCAATTTAATTAAACAGGTATGTTTTCAGAGCCTGCTGTGCAAGGCACTATTCTAAGCACTCGGGAAATAGAGACGGAAATGAAATAGTCCTTGTAAATTCGTATAAACGAGATATTTGTGAAGCGATTAGAGCCATGCCTGGCAAAGAGAAGGCACTGAATGTTTCTTCTCCCTCCTCTTCAGACTTCGATTCTGGAGACCAGGGTTCAAATCCTACCTCTTACACAGATAGTTACAGCGTGAACTCATTCAAAGTCACATTTAATCCTTTTCTGCTACAGTTTCTTCCATCTTGTAAAAAGGGGATAAAACCACCTGTTTCCCTGAGTGGCTGTAAGGAAAGTAAGAAAATCGGCAAAGTTCTGTTATCTGTAGAAGTTATTATTTGGTTGGGAGCCTCCATCTCTTAGAGTGATTTAGGACAACTCCAGAGGCGAAAACCAACACTGTCCTGTCCTCAAGGAACTTACAGTCAGTCCTCCAGAGGGAATTTCACCTGGCCATTATAAGTTAGGTACGATCCAGGGGAGAGGGTGATTGTAACCCAGGAGCAAGTGACAGAGAGAATTCTATAAGAAGCTAGACCCTGGGGCAGACCTCTCCCAGAGCATGGGTGGAAGAGAGGGAGGGAGATGGCAGGTGTTTTCTTACAAGCCAGAGAGCCTACTTCCATTGCATAAGTAATCCAGGTGATTATGAACAACATGAAGTTGAGGTGCCATTCCCAAATTCTGAGGTTCTTAACTCTTTTGGGGACATATAATGTTTTGACAGAAAGATGAAATCTATCAACTCCTTTCCAGAACAATGTTTTTAAATGCATAGATAAAAATACTTAAATGAAATACATATTGCCCCATATATATAAAATGAAATATATATGTGTGTATATATACACCTATACATATCCTTTGTGATCCTATGCATTTAAAACCTGAGTGTGAATGTCATTTTTCCTTTCCAAGTCTTGGACTCTCAGAAATTGGTTGTCCCCAGAGCCCTAGGTTAAAATCCTCTGTCTTGAAGATGTCCTTTGTAAATACAGACCCTGGAGCTGTTATACAGTGAAATCCAGGCACCTGGAATCCCTGGTTTTTCCGAATTCATTTTGTGTTTGAGGAGGTTTCTCTGACTGTCAAACAAATTCCCATCTTCCTCGGTGGAGGTCCCCCCACCCTCCTCCCCTCCTCTCTCTCTCCTCCCTGCACCTTCCCACCCTGAACCACCTCCACCTCTTGCTGGTACCTGAAAGAAGTGGAGGGAGCTGGAAAATTTATAGCCACTACCTCTATTTAAGGTAGCCTGAAATCAACCTCTAAGGAAGATGAGAGAATCTTAGAGGGCTGATAGGATTCTAGAATTTGGAGCTGGAAGGAACCTTCAGGTTCTTCTAAGCCCAATGCCTTCATTTTACAGAGAAGCAGACCCAATGACAGGAAGTGACTTGGCCAAGGTCATACAACTAGTAAGAAACAAACTAACTCTTATTTTTTTGGGGGGGGGGGAGATGAAAGTTTACTGAAGACAAAATTTATTGTTTTTACAATTTTGCTAAGGTCTGGCAACACTAGATATAGATGGGGTCCAAGTTTATTTGTGTCTATGAATAATCTTTGCCCCTGCCAGGGTAGCTGAGACAATTCCATTTCATTCTCTGTCCTTTTCTTCCCTATGTCCGCCTGCCTCTTTTTTTTTTTTTAATAATTTTTTATTTTTAGAAAAAATTTCCATGGTTACATAAGTCATGTTTTTACTTTACCCTCCCCTCCTCCCCCCCCCCCCATAGCTAATTCGCATTTCCACTGGTGTGGTCAATCAAGACTTATTTACACATTATCGATAGTTACATGGGTGTGGTCTTTTCAGGTCACAACCCAAGTGTCCACGCAGCTGTTTTTCTTCTGTGTTTCTACTCCTGCAGTTCTTCCTCTGAATGTGGATAGTGTTCCTTTCCATAAATCCCTCCGAATTGTCTTGGGTCATTGCATTGCTGCTAGTACAGATGTCCATTACACTCGATTTTACCATAATATATCAGTCTCTGTGTACAATGTTCTTCTGGCTCTGCTCCTTTCACTCTGCATCAATTCCTGGAGGTCTTTCCAGTTCACATGGAATTCCTCCAGTCAAACAAACTCTTATTAAGGAAATGAGTAGGAAGTTTTTTTTTGTTTTTTTTTTTTTTTTTTTTTTGGTTCGTTTTTGGTGGAGAGCGACTAGTTATCATTTCTTCCTTTGTAACCTGGGCGCCTAGGTTGTGGCATTTTTTGTTAGGAACCCAGCTATGATGTCCTAAGCTTTAGACCTAAGGTATAGAGAAATCCCTATAAGGGAACTCAGTCTTCAAAACCAGATCGTCATCTGCTCTTCATTTTATAACATGAGAACCTGGGCTAAGACTGAGTGATTTGCCTTAGGGTCAGACAATCAGTTTTGTGGCAGAGGTGTGACTTGAACGCAGATCCTCCCATCTTCAGTCAGTCACTCAAAATAGGTAAAATTGATGAATGCTACTTGACTTAAAATGAAACAAAGCTCTCACTTTTTCGTTACAGTTTTTTAAAGACAATTTCTAAATGCAAAAAGAATTAGGCAAAGAAGATACTTTCTATTTGTGTAATTCGATTATTTTATTGTTTTTAATCATTATAAATATCTGTCCTGCCTTCTCTCACTTTGTCCTTCAAGAATCCAGGCACCCAGGACCCTAAAGGTACAGGGAGGTCTGCTGGAGAGGGAGAAACACTGTTCTTGCTTTTTCTGTGCGTTCTTAGCATTTCAGTGCATAGAAATTCTCAGAAAAAGTGTGATTGCTCGGTTTTGCACTCAGAACCCTTACATATCTAATCTGACTGTGTTCCTTATTAGTTGTGTGACCTAGGGCACGCCACTTTCCTGTAAAAACTGAGCAGGGGGTCGTGGTGGGGTGGTCTCGAAGATTTCAAAGGCTTCTTTCGGCCCTGGATCCAAGACCCTCCAGAAAATAATAAATAAGCAAATAAAAAAGTGAAGGAATAATAAGTGAATAGATCCTCGGATTCTGGCGTCTTTCGGGGTTTAAGGCATTGTGAGAAACCAGAAGGAGCTGAAGACTGCAGAGTGCTGTGGTTCAAGTCTCCCGCACCCACCTACCCGCCCACCACCCCCAAAACCAAGCGGCTACTTTCCTTTTGTGCTAGAGGAGTAAACCCCTGGCCGAGGAAGGGTTGAGCATTCAAGCCATAATAATCTTTCCTGGCGAGCGCTGTTTTGAGAGTGATATAAGGTGTTCAGCCACCCACAGGGGGTGGAAATCTAACTTCGCGGTGGAAAACGAAGGCCCTGTTCCTCCGGATCGTGCGGTTAGGCGCCGTGGGTGGGAGCGAGGGGGATCTATTTTCCCAGGCTCCATGCCATCAGGAATTACTGAGCCGCCACGAACGAAGAGGAAATATTTCATTATAGACACATGCGCTTCAATTTCACATGATGGAAACTTCGGGATCGACTTACCCCTTCCCTCCCCTATTCTTTCTCTCCCTCCCCTAACCCCCACCCCCGCTCTTTTCCAGGGCTCAAGGGAGGAGAGGAGGCAGGAGTCGCGACGCCTAATCCCCTCAGTTCATCTGTGGCTCCTGAGGGAAACTGGGTTAGCTGGCCTGTTGGGATTGGAGCTGAAGGCTTCTTCACCCCCATTCTTCCTTAGTAGGGACTCCCCTCTTTCCACTTTTCAGCCAGAGTTTTTTTTTTTTTCTTATTTTTGTAGGAGGAAAAAAAAAACAGCCACCATCATCCACGGTCTCTGTTTCGTATTTGTGTTTCTTTTATTTCTATTTGCAAAACAAGCCCCATTCGTTTTCCCTTTGTCGGTATAGCTTTGGAAGCCAATGAAAAACTTTCCCCACATTCTCAGTTCTGTCTCTTCTCTTTCCTCTCCTCTTCTTATATTCCTTTCCTATTTAAACCCTCACTCCCCTCTCTCAGCGGGTCGCTCTCAGTCTCTCTTCCTTTCCCTTTCTTCCTCCTCCACTCTCCATTTTTCTTTCCTATACATCAACAGTCAGTCTGTGAACAAGCATTTAGGTGCTAATAGTCGGATAGTGTGCTAAGTGGGTGGGGATGTGGAGAAAGTTAACAAGACATTTCTCTCAGCTCAGTTTTCTCAGTCTTCAATTCTTTGTATAGGAAATTAGTAAATTGCACCTTATTTTATTTTACCTTATTTTGTTCTTTCCTTCCTTCCTTCCTTCCTTCCTTCCTTCCTTCCTTCCTTCCTTCCTTCCTTCCTTCCTTCTTTCT
>NW_025390787.1:0-7429 GCF_016433145.1 Gracilinanus agilis | reverse complement strand
CACTTTCCTCTAGAAGCAATATTGGGTTTTTTGGTGTGACAATGGATTTGAATTGTTTTCTTTAACAAAGGCTTTAACAACATCTTTGTCTTAAAGAATAAAAAGCCAGTAAAGGCTAAATGCACTCAAAATATTTACCCTTTTTTTTACGTACATAGATAAACCTTTTATACTTACTTAGGAAAAAAGTATTTTAATGTTATAGAGCTCAAAGCAAATTTGGTAGACCCATTAATGGAACGTACTACCATTGGGGTCATAGAAAGTGGACTGGATCTAGAGTCAGAGTCCCAGGTTTAAACCCTTGCTAAGCCACTCTTTCACCATGTGACCTTGAGTCTCTCATTCAGCAATAAATGAAGAAGCCATATGAGATAAATGCTAAGATCTCTTCCAACTCTGGATCGATAACAGTGAAAATTGAATTCATTTTCATTTTACAGCACGTGTTCTTAACCTTTTTCTTTTTTAAAATTCATTGTTCCCTTTGGCAATCTGATGAAATCTTTAGACTCCTAAAAACTAATGTCTTTAAAGGCATGGGAAAAAAAAAACATGATTATAAAAGAAGCTAGTTATATAGTTATCAGAATACTTTTAAAAACCAAGTTCACAGACTCCAGGTTAAAAATGGTTAATTTATAATACTAGCTGTATGACCTTGGTCAAGTCACTTAACCCTGTTTGCCTCAGTGTCCTAATCTGTAAAATGAGCTGGAAAAGGAAATGGCATATCACTCCAGTATTTTTGCCAAGAACACCAAATGGGGGTCACAAAAAATCAGACATCACGACTGAAAATAACTGAACATCAATACATTTGCAGTCTGATAAAACTTCTGGACACCCCCTTCCCCGTTTTTTAAAACTCTTTTCTTCTGTCTTAGAACCGATACTAAGCATTGGTTCAATTCTAAGGTGGAAAAACAGTAAAGGCTAGACAGTTGGGGTTAAGTGACTTGCCCAGATTGCTATAGTTAGGAAATCTCTGAAGCCAGATTTAAATCTAGGACTTCCTATGTCCAGGCCTGGCTCTCTGTCTACTAGATGAACCCCTTTAAAAATGTTTTTAAATGCATAGGATTACAAAGGAAAATGGTTAGCAGAATATTTTAAAATATTTGGGTTTTTTTAGTTGTTAATATAGTTATCAGAATATTTTTAAAACCAAGTTCATGGACCTCAGGCTAAGAACTCTTTATATTTATAATGGTGCTGTTAACTCACAGCTTCAGCAGTGTGAGTCTTGCCCCTGCCACTACACAATACAACCCCTTAAGAATATCCATGGTCAAAAGAGTCAGCCTTCTAGGACCATGAACCTCCATGCCCTTAACTAGGTGAGCCCTCAGGTAAAAGAAACAATCCATCATCAGACTATACTTGAAGGCTTCTCAGGCTCAATAATAAAATTTAGTAGTACTTACACTCCATTGGCATACCCTTGGAGAACCCAGAGCCTCCCCCAGGCACAGTCCAAAGGAAGACAGCCAAGGAGCCAGTGATGGAGGTTAGACTAAAATACAATGGGACAAACAGCCAAAGACCAAGAAGAGGACGGATGCTTTTCCCACATGAGGCACTGGGGCGGAGAAGGCATGGTGTGAGGAAAGGGATTGGACTGCTTAATGTTTTTTGGAAAGGAGGGGCTGCTTCTTGGGGAGCTTTCTTAGCCCTCAATAGCAAGTCAGGCTGTGATTTAAATTGCTGCTTTTGAAAGTCAGGATCCTTTACTTCATTGTAACAACTCCATATGACTGGTTGGTAGTGATTAGTTTAAAAATAACTCCTAGCAAGAGGAGCGTACTGCAGAGAAGATGTAAGCTTCAAAGGAATGCAGATTTAATGGCATACAGCAGGAACAGTACTGCTTGCTTTTCTGACAACTGCCAGGTACCCCTTTAATAACTGTCCACAGCTCTTTGCAGCCTTTCCAGTTCAGCAACAGCTTAGTCTCTCAGTCCCATTTATTTAATTAAACAGCATCAATTGATTATGAGCAAGGCACCATACTTGGCACAAAGACAAAGCTAAACCACCCTCTGCCTGTACTTCTCATACATTTGGTGTCCTCTGGAATGTTTGCATTTCTTGGTATTCTGTACATCAATGGGTTGCCAAGTAAAAGAGCGTCTGAAGAATTAAAAATGAATATCACATAGAGGGCAATGTAGAATTAGGTGCATAGTAGGTATGAGGAGGCTGCAAGGTACAACCAATGAGAAACTTACACAGAAGAATTGGCATGGGGAGCAATTAGGTGGCTCAGTGGATTGAGAACCAAGCCTAGAGATGGGAGGTTCTGGGTTCAAATGTGGCCTCAGACAGTTCTGAGCTGTGTGACTGTGGGCAAGTCACTTGTTCTCCATCACTTTGCCCTTACCACTCTGCCTTAGAACCAATATACAGTGTTGATTCTAAGATGGAAGGTAAGGGTTAAAAAAAAAAGACTAGACATGAAGAACACCAATAAGGAATTGTCAAGATGGGGTAGATTGCCTGAGTGCACTGCCCTTAAGATGTCAGAGCAAAGCAAGGAAGACTTCTACTACCGTGGGTAGATGAACCATCAGTGGTAAACTTGTGGAAGAACAGACTCAGTTTGTACAGAATCAGTAGGCATAGATAGATTGCAATCGTCGCATGGTCAGAGGGGACTTATAAATTGATGAGATCACGGAGCCAGTATTCTTTTTGTTCTCATTAGTTATTAAAAGGTAAGGCATCTGGTGACTTTCCACTATGATTTTAGTGGGTCAACTGTAGTGGACAGAGATAGAATTTGTGAGGTATATAAGCATGGGCTTTGCACTGAAGGTATCCTGGCTGGCATAGTATTTTTCTCCTGGATTTTTGAAAAATCTATCCAATGTCCCAGTCTGCTCACTGACCCAAACTGAAATACAAGAGAACAAATAGGATGGATTTTATTTTGGCAGTTGTGCAGGACTTTCAGTAATCAAGCCAACAACCTCTGCCACCTAAGTTGCCATGTCAGTATTCTTCAGGTAATGCTATGTCTCTGTGACTACTAGAACACTATAATTTCTTAGGAATCAAAGCCCTAGGAACCCAGAGAGCACTGACTACTCTGAATGATTGGTAGGAACATCTTCCCAACAAAAAAATGACATGGAAGTTTCCCATCCATGACATTTAGGACCAGAAAAAGGAAAGACATCGTACACTGAGTCAGGAATAACTAAGAGACAGCCAGACTGTCGTATTGGTCTCCTTAAAATATTGGGATCCCAGGATTTAGAATGGGAAGGGACCTTAGAAGTCCCTTCCTCATTTCAAAGAGAAGGAGATAGGTTTGGAGAAGGGAAGGGTTATTATCACACAGATATTAAGTAGCAGAGTTAAGATTAAAAACTAAGTCTTTCCAATCTCCAAACCTTTTTCATTTGGCCATTTTTCCTTCTGAGTGTGTATTCTTCATGTTATCAACAAATTAATTAATAACCAATACTTATTAACTATTTACTATGTTTTAGATATTGTTATAAATGCAAGGGATACAAGAACAATAAATAAAGCAATCCCCCCCCTCTCAGAGAGCTTAAATTCTATAGGAAGCAATAATAAAATATATTATGTTCATATTATTATATTCTAATTTATATTATTCTACATGTTACATTCTAATTTGTTTTATTAAATTCTAATTAAGGAAATAACATCACAAACAACAAATTATATGTTATATATAAGAGAACTAATACCAAACGGTTAAATTCACAGGGAAGGGGATCAAGAAAGGTTCCATGCAGAAGGTGATGTTTAGGCTACCCCATGTCTTGAAGGCAGAGACATTGAAGAAGATAAAAATGGAAACAAGTTACCATAGTTTATAAAAAGGATGTGAAATAGGCAAGAATGGAGGGTTGCTGAACCAAACTATGTTAAAGCAAACCAATGTTTGAACATTTATCTTTCTGTCTTTCCATAGGATTAACTTTCCATTCATTGTCTTTGAAACAGGTATTCCTCAGATATTCCTGTGAGGTTTTGCTTCTAACAATCTCCCTCTAAAGAGTAACACGGGGGAAGTGAGGTGGCTCAGTGGATTGAGAGCCAGGTCCAGAGACAGTAGATCCTGGGTTCAAATCTGGCTGCAAATATTTCCCAGCAGTGTGACCCTGGGCAAGTCACTTAACCCTCATTGCCTAGCCCTTTCACTTTTCTGCCTTACGACCAATACAAAATATTGATTCTAAGATGAAGGTAAGGCTTTTAAAAAAAGAGCAACACAGATAAACATTGTCTGGTTAGATGACATTGGTAACATCCCCTTCTGCGTCCCCTGCCATTTTATAAAGAAAGGCCTGTTATTCTTGTGTGCTTTTAAAGGAAAATCCACTAACTTCTCTCATTTATTATCTCTTGTTCTGAACCCAGATGTAACTGACCCCAAAGACTTTGCTCAAAGAATTATTTCTAGGAAAACAATCTGATGAAAACCTCTTGCTTTGTGGTCATGTATGTGTCCTAGTTTCATATCTCAGACTTCATTGATTGAATGATAGCATGATGGAGTAGGAAGAATAAGAGTTTAGGGTCAGAGAACTTAGGTTTGAAATCTGCTTCAGACACACGCTAGCTTGTGACTCTAGACAAACCATTTAATTAATAATAACAGTAATAATAATAAAAATAAGTAATAGCCAGCATTTATATAGTTCTTTAAGTTTGTAAAAGACTTTTATTATCTTATTTAACTGTTCTGAGCCTATATTCTGTCAAATGGGAATCATCAACCAATATTTTAAAATTTCTATATTGTGCCGGGCGCTGGTAATCCAAAGAGAAAGGATGAAACAATCTGTGGACTCAGTCAGAATGGCATCCATCTCAGAGTACTGGGAGCATCCAATAAAATATTGGAGCGTCAGTGCTTTGCAAACCCTAAAGCCCAACATAAGTATTAACTATTATTATATACAGTTCAGATTGGATTAGGGTTCCTCCCTCCTTCTCCCCCCTTTATTTTCACATCACACCCCTTCCCACATTTTACATTCCCATCAAAGCAACCTATTTGCTGTGCCCTTAACTCAACATTCCATCTCCCCCCTATTTCCATAAGCTAAGCCATGTGCCTAAAATATATTCCATCCTTACCTGTGTCTCTTAACTTCCTTCAAGGCTTAAGCCCAGGTGTCACCTCCCAGGAGAAGCTAGGGAAAGCCTTTCTTGATACACCTTCTCCCCACCACCCCCAACCTCTTGTACTCCCCAGATTATCTTGTTAGGATTTTTCTGTGTAAATGCTCTAGTTGCACCCTTTTTCAATCTCTGCAGAAAGTAAACTCCTTAAGAACCTTCCAGAATGTTTTGGGGTTCTGTCTTTGTATTCTCATCTTATATTTTCTTATCTATGGAGCCATTCTGTGTCTCTCTCCACCCATCTGAGCTCTTTGAGAGCCAAGATTTTTTTTTTTGGTCCTTCTAACCCCATCCCCAACACCCTGCACAGTATTATGCATATAGTAGATCTATGATAAATGCTTATCAAAAGAATGAACTTGAGATAGAGGGAAATACCAAGATTCTGTAAAGCTTTGTAAGTTGTTGGATTATGTCTCATAAATAAGTTTTAGAATGTGCCTCCAAGATGAAAATACTTGTTACCTTTAGAATAATAACTATAAGTCATTTCTATAGCCTCTTTCATTGAAGAGTTTCAGAGGATTTTGCAGACAAGGTTCATAGCAAAATAATCTAAGTCAACTTCTGAAGTCAATCTGAGGGAAACCAGGAGGCCCTAGAGAAATGATCTGTAACAGATAAAGTGCTAGTCTTACAGTCTGGAAGGCTTACATTCAAACCCTGCCTCTACCTCTGACTAGTTATCCTAGTGGGCAGCTCAGTTATCCTCCAGGCGGTTCAGTTTTCTCAGCTATAAAGCAGGAATAATAATAGCACCTATCACCCCATTGGATTGTAGTTAGGCTCAGATGAGTTAATCGATATGAAATGGCTCTGCAAACTTTAAAGCAGAAGATAACTGTGACCTATTGCATGGTTTTGTTTTCTTCTTCTTCTTTTTTTTAATCTAAAGATAGCTGGTTCCGTCAGTGTTTAGAGTACCGGGCCTGGAGTCTGAACTGAGTTCCAACTGAACCTCAGATGCTTATTATTGGTGTGATTCTGGGCAAATCATTTAAACACTGTTTGCCTCAGTTTCCTCAACTGTAAAATGGGCATAATAATAGTAGCCAGGGTTGTAAGAATCAGACAAGATAATATTTGTAAATCACTTAGACAGTACAACTTAATAAAACCTTTTCTCCTTCCTCCCTTCTTCCTACCTGCTTTCCTTCATCCCTTCCTACCTTCTTCTCTTTCTTTTTTCCAGGTGTTAGGCTCCTTCTCAAAAAATTGGAGGTCTTAAAGAAATGCCCCTAATATGACTCTTGAACCTTTGCAGATTCCTGAGAAGAGGGCCCTCCATGGCCATGGCATTCTCTTCCTTCCTCTCCTCCCCAGAGGACATAGAGCTTCCTGGCTTCTCAATGGGATGCAAGTGAGGAAACTAGGAAGGTAATAATAGCTTTAGGACTGTTCACTTTAGGGTAGCTGCTGCCTTAGGGATGCCCCTTGGCCATCCCTGACTAAACTATGTAATCATTTCCACTTACAGGCTCCAGGGAGAGAGGGTAAGGGATGATGGCTCAGGAGTTTTGCCAGTCCTTTTTAATCCACCCCATGTTCCAGTAGCTAACCTTCCTCTCATCTCCTCCTGTCAAACAGTAGGAAAATGAGGGGGCAGCCACATAAGCCAGTTTGTGGCAGCTTTTTGTGTTCATTTCATCTCAGAATACTGACTATTCATTTGGAGAACAGGAAGAAGTGATATTTCCTACCCCCTAATTATTAAATTCTGGATACTCCAAGGAAGCAAACTTTAAATTTCTGAACAAGAAAGTGCAAGTGGTTGACCATTTTTCTCTCCTTCAGATGTGAGTCCTTGCAGTGTTAGGATCTCTAAGCAAATTTATTATTTTCTTTAGGAAAAATCTCCACCATCATGTAGAGTAAAGAGAAAGCCCTGTGGATCTAGTAAGAGTGATCAGTCATTCCATCATCTTTGAGTACCTACTATATGCCAGGGATAGCTTGAGGCACTGGGATAGGAAAGTGAGGCAGCCCCTTCTCTAAAGAAGCTTATATTCTAATAGATAATAGCCACCATCTTCATAGATGGTGAAGCAGACAGAGTGTTGCACTTGAAGTTAAGAAGTTCTGTTTTCAAATCCATCCTTAGTTCTTACCTGCTGTATGACCTGGATAAGCCATTCAGTTTCCTCTATAAAATGAAGATAGTAATAGCACCTACCTCTCAGGGTTGTTGTAAGGATTAAATATGTGTAAACTACTGTATTACCTCTTATTATTATTATTATATTATTATTTATAATATATT
>NW_025390786.1:0-11463 GCF_016433145.1 Gracilinanus agilis | reverse complement strand
ACTGCTAGTGTTTCTAGTACTATGTTGAATAATAGAGGTGATAATGGGCATCCTTGTTTTACTCCTGATCTTATTGGGAAGGCTTCTAATTTATCCCCATTGCATATGATGTTTGTTGATGGTTTTAGGTATATACTGTTTATTATTTTTAGGAAAGGTCCTTCTATTCCTATACTTTTCAGTGTTTTCAATAGGAATGGATGCTGTATTTTGTCAAAGGCTTTTTCAGCATCTATTGAGATAATCATGTGATTTTTGTTTGTTAGACTGTTGATATGGTCAATTATGTGGATGGTTTTCCTAATGTTGAACCATCCTTGCATTCCTGGTATAAATCCCACCTGATCATGGTGGATGACCTTCTTAATTACTTGCTGGAGTCTCTTTGCTAGTACTCTATTTAAGATTTTTGCATCTATGTTCATTAGGGAGATTGGTCTGTAGTTTTCTTTCTCTGTTTTTGGTCTACCTGGCTTTGGAATCAGTACTTTTTTTTTTTTTTTTTTTTTTTTTTTTTTTTTTTTTTTTTTTTTTTAATTTGTATAGTATTGGGATTAGTTGCTCTTTGAATGTCTGATAGAATTCACTTGTGAATCCATCAGGTCCTGGTGATTTTTTCTTAGGGAGTTCTTTAATGGCTTGTTCAATTTCTATTTCTGATATGGGATTATTTAGGTATTCTATTTCTTCTGCTGTTAATCTAGGCAATTTATATTTTTGTAAATATTCGTCCATATCTCCTAAATTGTTATATTTGTTGCCATATAATTGGGCAAAATAGTTCTTAATGATTGCCTTAATTTCCCCTTCATTATAGGTGAGGTCTCCCTTTTCATCTCTAATACTGTCAATTTGGTTTTCTTCTTTCCTTTTTCTTATTAGATTGACTAGTACTTTGTCTATTTTATCTGTTTTTCAAAATACCAGCTTCTAGTCTTATTTATTAATTCAATAGTTCTTTTACTTTCAATTTTATTAATTTCTCCCTTAATTTTTAGTATTTCTAATTTAGTTTTCATCTGGGGGTTTTTAATTTGCTCGCTTTCTAGTTTTTTGAGTTGCATGCCCAATTCATTAATCTCTGCCCTCCTTAATTTGTTAATAGATACACTCAAGGATATAAATTTTCCCCTGAGTACTGCCTTGGCTGCATCCCACAGAGTTTGGTAGAATGTCTCATCATTGTCATTCTCTTCAATGAAATTGTTGATTGTTTCTATGATTTCTTCTTTGACTAGCTGGTTTTGGAGAATCATATTGTTTAATTTCCAATTGGTTTTTGATTTGCCTGTCCAGGTGCCCTTACTGATTATTATTTTTATTGCATTATGATCTGAGAAGGTTAAATTTATTATATCTGCTCTTTTGCATTTGTTTCCAATGATTCTATGCCCTATTACATGGTCAATCTTTGTAAATGTACCATGTGCAGCTGAAAAGAAGGTGTATTCCTTTTTGTCCCTATTTATTTTTCTCCACATATCAATTAAATCTAATTTTTCTAGGACTTCATTCCCCTCTCTTACCTCTTTCTTATTTATTTTTTGGTTTGATTTATCTAGATCTGAAAGAGGAATATTTAGATCTCCCACTATTATGGTTTTACTATCTATTTCCTTCTTGAGCTCTGCCAGTTTCTCCTTTATGAATTTGGATGCTATACCACTTGGTGCATATATATTGAGCAGTGTTATTTCCTCATTGTTTATACTGCCTTTAATCAGGATGTAATGACCTTCCCTGTCTTTTTTAATCATATCTATTTTTACTTTGGCTTTGTCAGAGATCATGATAGCCACTCCTGCCTTCTTTTTCTCATTTGATGCCCAAAAGATTTTGCTCATACCCTTAACCTTGAACTTGTGTGTGTCTACCCACCTCATATGTGTTTCTTGTAGACAACCTATGGTAGGATTTTGGTTTCTGATCCACTCTGCTATTTGCTTCTGTTTTATGAGCGAGTTCATCCTGTTCACATTCAGAGTTACAATTGTTAGTTGTGTATTCACTGACATTTTTGTATCCTCCCCTAGACCCACTCCTTCTTATTACACTATTTTCTTTTACACCAGTGGTTTTCTTTGAGCCGGTATCCCTTATCCCCTCTCTTGATTGACTTCCCTTTCTGCCCCCTCCCTTGTTGTTCCCCTCTTTTCGTTTTTTAAAGACCAAATGAATTCCCTCCCCCTTCTTCTTCCCTCCCTTTTTGGCCTCCCCACTCCCCTGCTCCCTTTGGTTTATCCCTTCTGACTTTCTCAGTAGGGTTAGATAGAGTTTTTTATCCAGATGGATAATAAAGCTACTCTTCCTTCTCCGGGTTGATTACACTGAGAGTAAGGTTTGATTATGCTCTCTTCCTCTCCTTCTTATGGTATTATTTATCCCCTCCCCTTCCCATGCCCTCTTTGTGTGTAATAGAATATCTTATTTTTCTTATTTACTCGGATTTTTCTTGGTGTCCCCTACTATTTTCCCCTCTTTCCCACCCCCCATGTCTTCTTAGACCATTTAGTATCCTGTCCTCTCCCTATGAATTATTCTTCTGGTTGCTATAATAGTGAATATTATAATAGTGTATAGAGTTCACTACAGAGAATTATACATAGCATTTCTCCACCTAGTAATACAGATAATTAGATCTTATTTATGCCCTTAAAGAGTCAAGCTTAAAAGACTATGAGTTTTCTTTCTTTTCCCTCTGTTTCTTATTTACCTTTTCATCTCTCTTGATATTTGTGGTTGAGTGTCAAACTTTCCATTTAGTCCCGGTCTCTTTTGTGCAAAAACTTGGAATTCTTCAATTTTGTTGAATGCCCATACTTTCCCCTGAAAGTATATGGTTAGTTTCGCTGGGTAGTTGATCCGTGGCTGAAGGCCCAGCTCTCTTGCCTTTCTGAATATTGTATTCCAAGCCTTGCGGTCTTTTAGCGTTGAGGCTGCCAGATCCTGTGTGATCCTTATTGGTGCTCCTTGATATTTGAATTGTCTCTTTCTGGCTTCTTGTAAGATTTTTTCTTTTACTTGAAAGCTCTTCAATTTCGCTATTATATTTCTGGGTGTTGTCTTTTCTGGGTCCAGTGTAGATGGTGATCTATGGATCCTTTCAATGTCTATATTGCCCTCTTGTTGTAGAACTTCAGGGCAATTTTGCTGAATAATTTCTTTAAGTATGGAATCCAAGTTTCTATTAATTTCTGCCTTTTCTGGAAGACCAATGATTCTCAAGTTGTCTCTTCTAGACCTGTTTTCTTGGTCTGTCACCCTCTCATTGAGATATTTCATGTTTCCTTCTATTTTATCAGTCTTTTGACTTTGTTTTATTTGTTCTTGTTGTCTTGAGAGATCATTGTGTAAAAGTGAAATTTGGGAAATGCCATCTAAAAGTATATATATGTGTATTTTCTATGGACACAGGAAATGTATCAAACTACATTTCCCGTGGTCCAACGGGTTTCCGTTTCTGGTTCTTTGGGCGTGGGGAGGCCTATGTCTCCATGCAGAGAAGAGTTTAAATCTCCTGGGTTATGTGGGAGTAGCCTCTTGGCTAGCAGGCTCGGGGAGAGACAAGAGTTAACAAAATGGAGGTGGCAATTTTGAATTCTCATAAGCGCGTGGTCTAATAACTTTATCATCAGCATGGCTTTAATTAAAATATTAATTTATATTATTATATCAGCCTTTATTATTTTTAATCTTTATAATTGGTTTCTAAATGTTTGATTCTAGCCTTTAAGGACTGGTTTTCGGCTTTAATGTTTTGGTTTTCAGCTATAATTTTTTCGTTTTCCTTTTCAATCTGGTCATTTTTGGTCTTCAGTTGACTTGTCTCATTTTCCAGTTGTGAAACTCTGCCTTTTCAACAGTTATTTTCTTGCCAGATTTCTTCCATCTTCCTCAGCATTTCATTTTTAAACTCTTCCATAGCTTGTGACCAGCTTTCATTTTTTGGGGGAGGTTTGGATTTTTGTTTTCCCTCCTCTGTTGTCTGGAGTTTCTCTGTGTAGAAGTTGTCCAGTGTTCCAGAGTTTCTCTTGATAGTCTTTTTCTTCTGGACTTCCTTATTGCTGGCCATTGTTAGCCCCGCCCCTTTTCAGCTTTGTCTTTGCACTCAGGGTCTGCCTGCACCTTGCAAGCTCCCGGGGGCTCTGGTCTCCTTGTCCTCGGGGTCAGACCTCCTGGTAGTTCCCAGTCTGCCCCTCTGCCCGAGGTTCCTTCAGCAGTCTTTGGGGCTGCTTCCACTGCTGTGCTCTGGTCCGCACCGGGTCCTCACTGGAGGTCCAAGCCTGGGCTGGAGATAGTTATTCAAGCCTAGGGCACTGCCTTTGCCTTCAGATGCTCTTAGGGCACTGCCTTCACCCACGTAGAAGGTAGTGAAAGTCCATGGGCTGGAGATCTTTAATCGCACCTGAGGTGATGCCTTCAGCACTTGGGAAAGGCCATGTTTTAGAGGCCTTTGTCCCGGCCTGAGGCAGTGCCTTCACCCATGTGGACACTCGGGGAAAGTCCATGCGTGCCCCTAGCCACTTGGGGTCCCTCCTCTTGCTGCACACAGGTACAAGCCCTGGGGCTGCCAGTGATTATCTGGTTGCCCCAGCCCTGTTTTCACTCTTGTGCTTTGGCATTGTGCGAGGTGTGTGGTGTGGGGGGTGGGGGAGGGGCTTCTTCCTCTCGCGTTTTAGTGAGAGCTGTTTCACCCCTTTATAGCGCGGAATTGCCCCGATTCTGCGTACCTTCAATGCTGCGCCCTGTTGTGGAGTTCCTTCGTTCTTCTGGACTCATTTTTATTTCCCCTTGAGGGGTCCTGTATGCTTCGGTCAGGAGAGATCGAGCAGCTGCTCCTTACTCTGCCGCCATCTTAACCGGAAGTCCCCAAAGTCTATTTCTTAATGTTTCTCATAGCCAGCACTCTCTCTCTCATCTCTGTACGTTGGCAAAGGCTGTTCCCATGACTGGAATGCACTTCATCCTCTCACCTGTCCCTTTGAATCCCTAGGTTCCTCCAAGGTTGAGCTGAAGCACTACCATCTACATTAAGGCTTTCCTGATCCCTCTCCTCCAAAAAAAAGTTCTTGTGTTTATTTTGTATATATATATATCCTCAATACCTATATTTGCATGTTGTATCCTCATCTATAGAATGTAAGTTCTTATATGTTAGAGACTTTTGTATCCTCAGAGACTAATACAATGACTGACTGGTCCATGGCAGGCACTTAATAAATGTTGGTTAGTTGACTGTGTCATTGACTGAGTGAAGGTCCACATGGACATATCAAGAAGGTGTCTTTTCAAACTAATCTCCTTTCCTTTTTTTGCCAGTATTACTATATTACCAGTAGATCATGGGAATAGAACAGACAGTATAAACTCTTTCAAGCTTTTACTCTGGATAAGATGGAAAGATGGGGACAAAATAATTATATTAAGTAGAAGCTCATCATGTAAATGGAGTTGGGACAGACACTCTCCACATGAAAAGGGAATGTTACTCACATGGTTAACCATACCATGACAGGGCAGCTAGGTGGTGCAATGGACACAGCAGGAAGTCAGGAAGACTCGTTTTCCTGAGTTCATATCTGCTCTCAGACAGTTACTAGCTATGTGACTCTGGGCAAGTTTTCTTCATGTATATAAAATGAGCTGGAGAAGGAAATGTAAAGCATTCTAGTATCTTTACCAAGAAAACCCAAAATAAGGTCACAAAGAGTCAGACGTGACTGAAAAACAATTCAACATCAACCACCACCACCATGAAAGGACATCCCCCTCTACTGAAACACTTCCCCTCTCCTTGGACAAAGGAAGAGGAAAAGCAAGTAGTTAGATATCAATGCCCAGAAGCCCTACCTCCTAGTACTTTGGCACAGGTACCTATTGACTCAGTTTCATTCTAGGACTTAAAATGCAAAATCACTCTCACAAAATTTTATAAATTTGTCACAAATTTGCTGGTTTCCCACTACTTGGACATCTGGGGGAACCTTCAAGTATAGCTTAGGTCCTCCCACTTCCCATTAAAATTCTTATTCTTTCTCTGATTTCCTTTGACCTAAAAGGAATTTATACATAATTACAGAATTTGAGAGGGGAAAGGTACTCAGCAGTCATTTAATCCAACTACATAAAAAAATACAATAACAAACAAGGTGCCATTCAACCTCTGCTTGAAAATCTCCAAGAAGGGGGAAACCACCAGGAAGCCCATTCCACTTTTGGGTGGCTTTGGGAAGTTTTTCCTGATACGAAGCCAAACTTTTTCTATTTACAATTTTCAGTCACTTCTCTGGGACCAAACAGAACAAGTCTTAGCCTTGTTCTACATGACAGCCCTTCAAACACTTGAAGACAGCTATCATATCACAGCTGAGTCTTTTCTTCTGCAAACTAAATATCAGCAGCAACTTAAATTGATCTCTATAAGTCATGAACTCAAGAGAGAGAAAACTATAACCTGTGTCTCAGTTGCTTTTAAAATCATGGAAGGGAAACATAAATTTTCTTTCAATAAGTATATCGTATACCTTTAACTCAGATACTTATTGGTTGTGTGACCCTAAGAAAATCTTTTAACCTCTGCCTGTCTCGATTTTCTCAACTGTAAAATATGAATCATAATAGGACCTAGCTCCCAGAACAGTTATGAAGACAAAATTTGTAAAGTTCGTTCCCTTTTTTCCTTCCTTCCTTTCTAGCATAACTCCTATGAAAAGATGGACTTCTTTTAAGCTTGAAATCTCTCCCCCAGTCCCTTGTTTCCCATATCTGCCTATCATATTTGGATTTTGACATTCTAAAAAAATTACTTCTCAACCCAGTTTGCTTCTGGGTTTATGCCTAATTCAGACCTCCCAAGAAGGAAGTTTTTTCTTAGCCCCAGTGATTGTTCCAATCACCAGCAAATGTTAGCCCCCTTTTAATGAGACAGGACAGTACTTTCTGATGCCCGTCAAGGTCCTCTTCATCCCAATGCCCAACCCCTGCCAGGTAGGTAATGTTTGAACAGCTTGATGCTCAGCAAGCTGTCTAGAAGGGAGCTTCAGATAACTTGGAGTTCCAACATTTTGGACAGCTCTCTAAAGAACTAGTCAGGTTTCAAGCATTATTTTGTGACTCCTGTGATTTACATGTACATTGATGGATTCCCCATGGAATACTATAAGAGTAGTAGCAGATCACCAATGCTCCTTTTGATATCTTCTATCTTCATTTACCTATAGGAAGACAAGATCTCACTTGGATACACAATGTATCAAAATCACACAATTACCCAAAGAAAGGGATATTTGAATTATTCCACCTTCTGAGGAGTGGAATTTGCATATAACAGGAAACCAAAGGTAGTCATGTCTCAGTGACTTGGCTAGTAAGAAACATATTCTTTGGGGGCAGCTGGGTAGCTCAGTGGATTGAGAGTCAGGCTTAGAGATAGGAGGTCCTAGGTTCAAATCCAGCCTCAGACATTTCCCAGCTGTGTGACCCTGGGCAAGTCACTTGACACCCCCCACCCCCATTGCCCAACCTTACCACTCCTTCCACCTAGGAGCCAATACACAGAAGTTAAGGGTTTAAAAAAAAAAAGAAAGAAGAAAAGAAACATATTCTTCTGGAAGTTACTGGATAAAAGTAAAACCCACTGTTCTAATTCTGGGCTAAGAAGAGCGGACCCTTTTCCATGATGATAGAGATCTGAGGTCTTAGAGAAATCGATAACCTCATTTACCTTTACAGAAATTGGCATAGAACTTTCTTGCTACTTGGGTGTTGTAAACTAGCTTTCACCTCAAACAGTAAGTCCTGTGGCCTGCTGGGGCTACCTTCATTACTCCTAGTTCTACTGGCCCTTGTTTTTCATGGGTTCACCTCAATTCTAAACAATATCCACATGAATCTTTCTTTGCCCACTAATGTTAATTGCAGTTTATCCAGGTTATCCTTGGTTAATAAAAGTGATATGGTCACCTTTAGTACCTAATGGACTGACAAGAATGCAAGTCTGAGAAGATATGACAGTTGGTGTATAGCATGTGTCCCCCAAAACTGATAGAAGATTTTTTTTATATTTACTCATAGTTTATTGTTTTATTTTTAAATATTTCCCCATGGTTACATGATTCGTGTTCTCTCCCTCCCTTCTTCCCTCTCCCATCTGGGAGCTGACAAGCCGTTGCACTGGATTTTATATGTGTTGTCACTTGATACTTATTTCCATATTATTCATTTCTGTAATACGGCAATCTTTTAAAACCAAAACCCCAAATCCTATATCCATTTAAACAAGTGATCAATCATATGTTTTTCTTCTGTATTTCTCCTCCCACAGTTCTTTCTCTTGATGTGGATAGCATTCTTTCTTGTAAGTGCCTTGGGATTCTGACAGAAAATTTCTGTTAATACTATCCCACCAAGCCAGTCTCAAGGTCTGAGGAATCATGCTAAAGGTAGGGATTGTGTCTTCATCCACAGCCTCACTGCTGCAATCGAATCAAGAGAGGACATGTTAGATTCAGTCTATAATCGTACTAATATATCGCCACAGGGAGGAGACATGAAATGCATGTTGCTTGTAGAAAACAGAAGTTTAGGAAGGAACATTGTTTCAAAAGATAATTTCACTCACAATCTTAGAAATGTGATTCTATGAGTCTTGACTAAATGAAAGTCTTGTACTTGGTGCTCTGGCCTCCTTCCCACATCTGTCCTCAGCTCCCTTGGATTCTGGACCTCCCAAGGAACTTTAGTTCTTTACTCAGCCTCTAGCCTCTGTTTTATGTGCACTAGGATCCCAATTTGGACCTTGTAATGATTTCTATAAGACATGGGAGTTCCATCAGCCCTAATGACAACCCTAATCAATGTATCAATGTATCAGCCCTCTGATACAAGTATGCTACACAGATGATCCAAAGAGTCTTGTTTAATGGATTGATTTTAGCATAAAGAAAGATATATGGAACATTCAGGAATTAGTCTTTGTCCCAAAAATGCAATACTTTTGTCAATGACTTAGATGAAAATAGAGCTGGCATGCTTTTTTTAAGGGTTTTTAAAAATTAGGATCTATATTGTGCCCTCCCCAAATCACTGTGAAGTAGTTCTTTTCCCCACTTCACAGGCTGAGGAAACTACATATCAAAAATGAAGTGATTTGCCCACAGTTCCATACCTAAGAAGTGTTGGAGCAAAGACTCTAGAATCCAAGAGCTGGAAGGAGTGGCAGGAGGTCATCTGGTCTAGTTCCCAGTCTTCAAACAAGGTGAATAGTTTAAATCTGGCATTTCAATCTTCTTACATTCTGGCTCCTGTTGATTTTATCACCTCCTACTCTCCTGTTTTAACCAGGCCAAACTTGTCTACTTATCCCCTAAATATGCCTTCTATATTCCCAGGTCTGTTTTTTTCCTTATCTGGAAAGTTCTATTTTTTTTATTAAAAACAATATTCAGTTTGGAGTTTTTAATGTATATTAATCTTAATAAGCAGTAATGAAATTTTCTTACTTGTAGCCCTTTCTGACCTACTTTTATGTTTTCTTCTGTATATTTATAAATGTTTTATTGATCTTTTTTTCAATTCTAGGCATTCCCACCCTACCCCCAACCTGATCTAAAACAAATTAATACACTGACCAGGTCTGAAATGTATATATTCTCTGTACTTCTAATGCATCATTTCTTCTTTTTTTTTTTTATTTTTGCCTTTTTTAGCACACACCCCCAAGTGCTTAGCCCAGTGCCTGGCACTAATAGACATTTAATAACTGTTATTTAACTTGACTTAAAGAAGATCTGCTTCATTATTAGTCCTCTGAAGAAATCATTGATCACTGCATTGATCAGAGTACTGAGGCCTTTCAGAGATGTTTTCCTTCTAGTTATGGTCGCAGATTGTTTCTGTGATTCTAATTACATCAGTTCATGAGTCTTCCCATGTTTCTCTGAATCCTTCATACTGTATTACAAAAATATTTCTTTATAATAACATACCACAAGTTGTTCAGCTATTCCCAAATTGATGAGGGCCCTTTTTGCTTCCAGTTCTGCACTATCAAAAAAGGTATTATACTTTATATTTTTATATATGAGTCCTTTAAGATGGCATGCTTTTTTACAGATGACACAAAGTTTAGCAGGGCAGCTCAAACAATAGATGACTGAAGCAGAATCCAAGAGATCTCTCTAGGCTAGAATAATAAACTTAACCTAAGATGAAATTTCACAAGCATGATATAAAATCCTATACTTGAGTCTGGAAAACCAAATGGGATGGAAGAGACATGGGCATGGAGATGAAATGGAAATAGGGTGGAGACCTAACAATTTATGTGAAAAGGACTGAAAGTTTTAGTAAACTGCATGCTCAGTATGAGATATCAGTATGATAGAGTGGCCCAAAAAAGCTAGCCTCAACTCAGGAAGAATTAATAGAGTCATAATGTTCAAAATGCAGGTGGTAATAAATGGTCCAACTGGCAATGTCTTCTCAGACCACATCTAGAGTATTATATTCAGTTCTGAAAACTATATTTTAGGAAGAACATTGGCAAGCTAATTTCCAATTTAGCTAAAGATAAAGATAAAGACAGAAGGGAATTTGAGACCTGTGCTATACAAATCAGTTAAGAGAAACTAGAATTTTTAGCCAAAAAAACTTTTTAAAACAGATTTAGGTGGAACAAGATGTTTACCTTCAAAATATTTAAAGAGTTGTCATGTGAGAGAGATTACACTTGTTTTGCTTAGATCAAGAGGATGCAACTGAAAGTAATGGGTATAAGTTGTAGAGTATTGTAGAGTTGTAGATTTTGGTTCAATGTAAAGAAAATCTTTCCAGTTATTGGAGCTATCCACGTGTGGAATGAACCTGTCTTAGGAGGAAGAGAGTGTTCTATCACCAGAGGCTTTTAATAGTCACTTGTCAGGATATTGTGACAGTGATGACAACAAAGATAGCTATTATAAGATGGACTAAAAGTTTCTGATGTCCCTTCTGAGATTCTATAACTTACTAGGATCCATGAGTTCCATACTGAACCATGAAGGGTGTAATGATTCACTTTTGAGCCTTTGTGTAGTTTTTGTGCCAAATAGGTCATACAGAAAATAGGTATTAGGGGAGTTGAGGAGCTGAGGCATCATAGGACTAAATGATCTCGAAGTTCTCTTCTAACTCTTGATCCTGTTTTTCTCTAATGAAAATTTGGGCTGGTGTGGTCAGAGAAAGTTTCATGGAGAATGTGAAACTTGATCTTGATCTTAAAGGATAGGTGAGATTGGAAAAACAGAAAAGGAAAACAGAGACCAGTCAATGTTTTAATATATTTTGCTTAACCATACATTTTTGCATGGAGGAGGACTTCTACTAAGTAGTTAAGCGGATTATGGTATAGATACAAAGGAAGGAAGGAAGGAAGGAAGGAAGGAAGGAAGGAAGGAAGGAAGGAAGGAAGGAAGGAGAAGGAGA
>NW_025390785.1:0-4055 GCF_016433145.1 Gracilinanus agilis | reverse complement strand
GTTGGGGGTTTTCCTGCCATTCATTAGGTGTTTGCTGTTTTTATCAGCTCTTATACCCAGTTGGCTTCCAGGTCTAACATTCCCCACTTCTTTTAATGAAACTTTGAGGAATCATCCTCAAACAGAAGTGTTAGTATCATCATGTGGGGTTCCTGGGGGTCAAAAGGGGATTGATATTGCTGTTTTAGGACCATAAGCTGTGCAGTCCTAATCCATTTTTTGACAAAGGTCACTAGTCTATTTAGGCAGGTAAGGGTACATAGTGAGAGCAAAGAGATTTTTCTGCCTATAGTTTGCCTGAAAAATTTTTCACTATGGGGGTACAATGTTCTATGCTATCTCGGGGCACAGTGTCCCACAATGTCCCATGCCATCTCCCCCCCCCCTTCAAATATCTAAGGGAAGAGAGCCGATGGTTTCAATCTTCTGTAGCTTCTTCAAGCTGATAAGGGGTATAGAATCCCTGAGAGGAGGAGGAGAAGGAGCTGTGGGCACAGGGTCTTCAGGGGCATCTCTGCAGCAAATGCCAGGGTCCTGAAGGCTGGGAGACCAGACACTGTTTCTCTAGACTGGCAGACAGGTCACAAGGGGGAGCATCCATCCCTAAAGCAGAAGGATAGGACCCAGGACTGGGGCAAAAACTAGAACACCGGATATAAAGAGAGAGAATTAGCACAATAGAAACTGATATTAAACATTAACATTTGGGTATCTTAACCAACAGATTTTATCCCCAGAAATCATCCTCTGACAGGAATTGATCCTTTTAGGAAATTTGATTCCTAAGTTGTTTGCAGAAATGGTATGTGATGTTTCTCCTAAAGAATATGCTTTTGCAAAGCTCACATTAATATGGCATCAATAAATACTTGAATAACAATATTTCACAGATAAATTTCTTTATCCCAGATTCTGGAGGAAATCCAGAAAGCTTGGGGTTATATTTCCATGCCCAAGATCCAAACTTCAGAACTTCAGCTGTGGTAAATCAAGGCTGCAAGCTACAAATCATTTATTAGTAAACTTCGCCTACTTCTCAAAGTGTGTTCCCTAACAATTTGATAATTTTCAGTTATTAACCTAATAGGTTGTTTGGGGAAATGGAAACTTTAATTTTACAATTTGCATTGTGCTGATTATGGAAACTTGCTCCAAAAGGGGAAGGCAGAGAGGGAAAGCATTTCCTTACTTCCCAAGGAACACTTAGTGAGGGGGCTCCGTGTACAGGCCAAAGCTGTCACTGGCTCATGCCATCCTTGTGTCACTCAAGGATTACTAGCCTAGATGGTCAGAAGAGGTCCAGTCCAGGTTGAGTCCTAGAATTACCTCTCTAACCATCTCAGAACATTCTCTGTCTTTTGCACTATATCACCATTGGATCCCAGAAGCCTTCTCTTTCCTTAAAAGACAAGTCTTACCCATTACTCAGAGAAATTCTGCTAAGCAGCTGTCTGTAAACAATTTCCATACCCTCAAACAAGCCTTTCATATCCCTACCAGGCTGATAACTCAGTTATTCTTACATATTTTGGCAATAATTAACATATCACACTTTAGTTACAAAACTTGAATTAAGGAACAGGAGTGCTGGATTGAGTAGCTCCATAGTAAATACCATAAATATCATAAAGCATGTAGTATTACAGGGTTTTATTTCCAATTACAAGATTTGAAACCTTTTAAGCACTGTAAACCTTTAAGCAAGCCTTTTGACAGGCAGGCTGCTTATCTATTTTCAAGACCAGGAAGTCAAATGTAATAATAGAGTTAGTCAATTTTAATACACCGAGATGAAAACCCATTTATGATAATTTTAAACAAAAAAAAATTTTGGATCAATTTAAACACTTAAATCTATTTTTTAAACCTCTTATGATGCAAAGATAGATAAGGATGGAAAGCAGTCTTCTTGAGACTACTACTAAAAAAACCTGTTTTAAAAGATATCCATGACTTTTCTATCAACTTTTACTTGCTTGAACATCTCCTTAAAACCTCTGAAGTATACAATTAAAATATACTCATCTTTAAACTCTTTAAGATCTTACTTATGTACTGTGTTTCTATATCAGTTCCTAAGTATCAATGTGGAATAATTATGAGTCTTTCTTTCTCTTTCCTGTGTGCAAGGAAGGGGGTTATTAGCTTGTAAGCAATTTATCCTAAGGCTGGTTGGTTTAATTTAGGTTTTTATGACTTTATAACCTTGCCTCTTATCCCTCTTTAACAAATGAGATCACCACAATTTAAAATCTTGCTCAATCTTCATAGTAAATTATTCTCTACAAATTTTAGTTTGACCTCCACAACTTCCAAATAACTTTAAGTCCTTTAATAATCTTTCAGTATGTAAACAACTGTATTTCAAAGCATTTACTCTTATTCCTTTCAAACCTCTGTTTAAAACAGAATAGAACCTCCAGTTTAGTTTCCTTTTACCTCAAAATATTGCTACATAACTGATTAAATTTCATCAATATTACTCTGATTTACCATTTGTTTTATCTATTTTGCACTAGAATTCACACCTATTATTTCTTTATCTATTACTCTTATTTCCTCTGGCTTCTCCTCCTTTACCATTATTGCAAAAAGAGGAAAGGTACCATTTTTAATTGCATGTAATCCCCCTATTAGATTCCTGAGCTGATCAAATTTTCCTTGTTAATTTCATGCAGTTTCCATATCATATATCCTTAATCTATTCAGGAGGAAAACTTAATTTTCTTTATAGTCCAAATTCATACATATTTTATATTCATTCATCTTTACTTTCTAGCAATTTAAGTCTAAATAAATGTTAATCTCTAGATTGTGAATTCCTTCTTATACATTATACACTTTAAAAAAAATTGATTCATACAACTCTAGTCAAATACAACACTATTTAGAAATTCCATCTTTTGCAAAATACCAAATTCTTAGTATCTGTATTATTGAATCCCATGCACAGATTAACCACTTTAAAAAACTTCTTGTATGTCATATGATTACTTGTTGCTAGTTCTGACAGCACATACATTAAAAGAACATCTCATTTGAAAAATTCTGTTTAAATTCTAGAATAAGTTCTCAATAACAACATTACAACTTTTTCTGAATGACTTTTACATCTACAAAATAACCAGTACAATTACTGTCCTTACAGAATAAATATTCCCTCTCTGTGTCAGACTGGCTATCTCAAATTCACTGAAACCAAGGCCTATCAAACTTCTAACCATGAGTTTTTGTGCTCAATAATATCTGGTTAATATTTCACATTTGACTGACAGTCACCACAATTGTACCATAACAAAAATCATTAGCAATCCTCAACTCTTAAAGTAAAATTTTAAGTGAAAAAGCTTCTAATTGTGGAGTAAAATCTCCCTTTTCTGCTCTGAATTTTTCTTCTTTTTTTTTTCACTCCTTTGGGGGCCCATCCAAAGGAAGAAAGAGGAAAATGCATTGAACAGATATGTGCTTTTGTCCTCTGCTAAGGATTTTTGACAGTGGGAAGTTCAATCTTTCAACTCCCCTGCCTTTTTTTTTTTTTTTTGGTAAGTGTCCAATTTAAGAATACATAGAGGTAAGACTGTGACAAAGACAACAATAAATAGAAACATACAACTTTGTGACAAGCATGCTTTAAAAGGAAAAAATCAGTGCTTTAGTATCCATGTTTAAAAAGAAATATTTTCAGTGAGAAAACTCATTAAAAGTTTCAGCATACTGCCCCTTTAACTGAGGAAGCTGTGCTAAGCTAGGTACTGTGATCTGACTTCCTTTTCCCCTAACTCTCCCTGTGCCTTACACTCTGATAGATCTAACCTATCTCTCTTTCTGGTTGTGTTTTCTAACAAAATGCTCTTGTAGCACCTAGACAAAACTGCTATCTGTTCCCAGTGGGGATTGGAAGTGAGCTGTTCATAAGGCTGACTGTGTTTCTTGAGGAAAGAACTTTGAACTTTTAAATCCCCTCCCCCCTCCTTACTCAGATCTCAAGTCTGCTGCCAGAGCAGCACAGCCTCTCCAGTGCTAAAAGTCTGGGAGGTTTGAAATGTAGACGTGGG
>NW_025390784.1:0-2501 GCF_016433145.1 Gracilinanus agilis | reverse complement strand
GGCCTGATGGATTCACAAGTGAATTCTATCACACATTCAAAGAGCAACTAATCCCAATACAATACAAATTATTTGATATAATAAGCAAAGAAGGAGTCCTACCAAATTCCTTTTATTACACAAATATGGTACTAATTCCAAAGCCAGGTAGATCAAAAACAGAGAAAGAAAACTACAGACCAATCTCCCTAATGAACATAGATGCAAAAACTTTTATAGAATACTAGCAAAGAGACTCCAGCAAGTGATCAAGAGAATCATCCACCACGATCAGGTGGGATTTATAGGGATTTATACCAGGAATGCAAGGATGATACCACATTCGGAAAACCATCCACATAATTGACCATATCAACAATCTAACAAACAAAAATCACATGATTATCTCAATAGATGCTGAAAAAGCCTTTGACAAAATACAGTATCCATTCCTATTGAGAACCCTGGAAAGTATAGGAATAGAAGGACCTTTCCTAAAAATAATAAACAGTATATACCTAAAACCATCAACAAGCATCATATGCTATGGGGATAAATTAGAAGCCTTTCCAATAAGATCAGGAGTGAAACAAGGATGCCCATTATCACCTCTATTATTTAACATTGTACTAGAAACACTAGCAGTAGCAATTAGAGAAGAAAAAGAATTTGAAGGTATCAAAATAGGCAATGAGGAGACTAAGCTATCACTCTTTGCAGATGATATGATGGTCTACTTAAAAAATCCTAGAGAATCAACTAAGAAGCTTGTAGAAATAATCAACAACTTTAGCCAAGTTGCAGGATACAAAATAAATGCACATAAATCATCAGCATTTTTATATATTTCCAACACATCGTAACAGCAAGAGGTAGAAAGAGAAACACCATTTAAAATCACCGTAGACAATATAAAATACTTAGGAATCTATCTACCAAAACAAACACAGGAATTATACGAAAACAACTACAAAACACTTTCCAAACAATTAAAACTAGATCTAAACAATTGGAAAAACATTGATTGCTCATGGGTAGGATGAGCTAACATAATAAAAATGACCATTCTACCCAAATTAATTTACCTATTTAGCACCATATCTATCAAACTACCAAAAAACTTTTTTACTGAATTAGGAAAAACTTTTACAAAGTTCGTCTGGAATAACAAAAGATCAAGAATATCAAGGGAAATAATGAAAAAAAAAATGTGAAGGAAGAGGGCCTAGCAGTGCCAGATATTAAAGTGTACTATAAAGCAGTGGTCATCAAAACAGTATGGTACTGGCTAAGAGACAGAAGGGAGGATCAGTGGAATAGACTTGGGGTAAGTGACATCAGCAAGACAGTGTATGATAAACCCAAAGAGCCCAACTTTTGGGACAAGAATCCACTATTTGACAAGAACTGTTGGGAAATTTGGAAAACAGTATGGGAGAAATTAGGTTTAGATCAACATCTCACACCCTACACCAAGATAAATTCAGAATGGCTGAATGACTTGAATATAAAGAGGGAAACTATAAATAAGTTAAGTGAACATAGAATAGTTTACTTGTCAGATCTCTGGGAAAGGAAAGATTTTAAAACCAAGCAAGAGTTAGAGAAAATTACAAAATGTAAAATAAATAATTTTGATTATATCAAACTAAAAAGCTGGTGTACAAACAAAAACAAGTAGCCAAAATCAGAAGGGAAACAACAAATTGGGAAAAAATCTTTATAACAAAAAACTCTGACAGGGGTCTAATTACTCAAATATACAAGGAGTTAAACCAATTGTATAAAAAAATCAAGCCATTCCCCAATTGATAAATGGGCAAGAGACACAAATAGGCAATTTTCAGATAAAGAAATCAAAAGTATTAATAAGCACATGAGAAAGTGTTCTAAATCTCTAATAATTAGAGCAATGCAAATCAAAACAACCCTTAGGTATCACTTCACACCTAGCAGATTGGCTAAAATGAAAGAAGGGGAGAGTAATGAATGCTGGAGGGGATGTGGCAAAATTGGGACATTAATGCATTGCTGGTAGAGTTGTGAACTGATCCAACCATTCTGGCTGGCAATTTGGAACTATGCTCAAAGGACTATAAAAGAATGCCTGCCTTTTGATCCAGCCATACCATTGTTGGGTTTGTACCCTAAAGAGATCATAGATAAACAGACTTGTATAAAAATATTTATAACCATGCTTTTTGTGATGGCAAAAAACTGGAAAAGGAGGGTATGTCCTTCAATTAGGGAATGGCTGAACAAACTGTGGTATATGTTGGTGATGGAATACTATTGTGCTAAAAGGAATAATAAACTGGAGAAGTTCCAGGCGAACTGGAGAGACCTCCAGAAATTGATGCAGAGTGAAAGGAGCAGAGCCAGAAGAACATTGTACACAGAGACTGATATACTGTGGTAAAATTGAATGTAATGGACCTCTGTACCAGCAGCAACACAATGACCCAGGACAATTCTGAGGGACTTATGGTAAAGAACGCTACCCACATTCAGAGGAAGAACTA
>NW_025390783.1:0-8685 GCF_016433145.1 Gracilinanus agilis | reverse complement strand
CCAACAACCCCCCCCCCTGGGTCCAAGGACCCAGAACTTGCTGGGCTCAGGAGTTTGGGGAGGAAGGGATGGGGCCATCCGGGGCTGCTTGGGCCAGATCTGACATCTCTACAAAAGGCCTTCCCACTCACCCACCTTCCTTCCATCTTCTGCCGTTAAATAACCTCCCCCTCCCCGGCCCACCCCCAGCCAGCACTACTGTGTTCTCTGCTCCAGGATTCTCCCTCTCCTCGGAGGGTGATGGGAACGGGGACTCCAAAGGGAAGGAAGGCTCCGAGCGGGACGGGGACGACTCCGGGTGGAGCGGAGGGTCGGCGAAAGTGCGGAAGCTGGGTGAAGAGGATCAGATGGGAGGGGGGCTTCGCGAAGGAGAATAGCAGAATGGCTCAGAGAGGGGCTCCCTGACACGGGGAGAACTCAATGATTTAGGCCTGTCAGGGACTCCTACCCAGGCTATCCGTACCCTGACCTAGGAGACGGAAGGGCTCTGGGGAAGAAATGGAGGAGGGGAGAAAGAGAAACCCTGGTCCCAGAAGGGGCCTGTTTAACCAGAATCTGTGGCTGAGGGCCAGATTCTGGTCATTCTTCAAGCGGGAGGGGACTTCACCCCCCCCCCAACCCCCACCTCATCACATTCCTGCTGCCCTGGGGGAGGGGAACAGAGGGCAAGGAGTGTCTCAGGGCCTCCCTCCCCATCCTGGGCCTCTTCCCAGCCTGACCAATGGCCCCGCCTGCCTGCCCTTCAGGCTCCCCACTAGCACCAACGACCTTTGGGCCCCAGGAAGGGGGGGGGGGCTCGAGTTAACATTTGACCTTGTGGGCCAGGCAGTGCAGGCCTGGGGGCTGGGGGCGGGGAGGGGGCTGGGACAAAGGCGCCTGCCAGGCCCATCTGGCTGTTTTAGGGCTCAGGCCTGTGAGAACTGCCAGCCAGACCTTTCTCAGTCCCCTGGCCCAGGGGGGAAGTGACCCACGCTCTAGCCCCGCCCCCTGGAGACCCAGGAGTCCACAGACTCAGTATCATTGCTGAGAAGTCCCTTTGGAAATTGGGTCAGAAATGGAAGAGACCTTAGAACACAGAATTATCAGAGTTGGGAGGACCTTTTGAAAATACTCTCAGGACCAGGCGGGCCCTTAGGACACAAAATATCAGATCCTGGAGGGCCCTTAGAACATAGTATCAGAGCTAGGAAGGCCTCGGAACACAGAATGCCAGAGCTACAAAGAAACCATTTAAAATCCAATTTTTTTCATTTTACAGTTAGCCAAACGGAGACCCAGAGAAAGGAAGTGACTTGTCTAAGGTCATACAGCCCATTATAATGTCAAAGCTGGAATAGAGCCCGGATTCTAAAGCCTAAACCAAGGCTCTCTTTCTACAGTACCATCCTGTCTTTATAATGGCACATTACATAAAGTTATTCATACATACCCAGAGCCTGGAAGAGTGGCTCTGGAGGACCAGGGATTGGGTCCTACTCCACCAGGAAATAAGATGCAAAAACCAGGGAAGAGGAATGACTCACAACTGTAACCAGAACCCCCAGGCCTAGAAAAGTCAAGTCACAGTTGACCAGGAACCCTGGGAGTTGGGAGTAGACTCAGTTTAGGGGAATCTCAGACCTTCCCCCTTCCCCCTTAGTTCCCAGAGCTGAGAGAGGGGCTCAGCTTGTTTTAAAAAAGGAAGCCCATAGTAGGGAAACGATCCCTTCCCTCACTGACTCTAAAGAAGAGAGAAGACAGCTCCCCTCCTGGGCCCTCTTGCCCCCTACTGTACTTGACCTTGGAACAATGACCAGTCTTCATTCCTAGCATTATCCTGGGATCTAAGCTCTCTTCTAGTAGAAAGAAGAATTCTTTTCCAGGTCAGAGAGCCTCCCCTCCAGTCCCAGGGACACCTTTCACTTAGTTTTCCCTCCCCTCCAGGGGGCTGCTTAACAAAGTATTGATCTCCCCAAGCCCTGGAGTCCTCAAGGGGAGGTTAGATGGCCACTTGACAGAGATGCTTGTAAACATTCCCACTCTGATACAAAGTTAGACCAGATACTCTCTGTAGGCCTCTGGGATCCCATTCAACAAACACTAGACTCCTGTTCCAGGCAATGTATCCTGGGGGAAAGAAGGCCAAAAAAGGAAAAAAAATTGTCTCTCCCTTCAAGGAGTTGACATTCTACTGGGGAGCACTTCATGGAAGTACCTAAGGAAACAGAAGGTAACTTAAGGAGGAAATATTATCCTATGGGTGGTACTGAGCCTTGAAGGAAGTTACAAGGATTCTAAGAAGCTGTGTTGGAAAAGGGTATATGCTCTCCAGGTAAGAGGCACTGCTCACACCAAGGTGTAAAGGTGAGGGGCAGAGGGTTAAGTTTGGGGAACAGCAAAGGGGTCAGTTTTTCTAGGCCCCAGAGTTCTGTATATGAAGGAGTTCATATGAAATCAATCAAAAGGAATCCTGGAGCCATATTATAAAGTACCTCAATGAACAGACTGAAAAGGGAGTCACTGAAGATTTCCAAGAAGGAAGTGTCATGGAATTGTAGATTTAGAGCTTTAACGGACCTTTTGGGTCCCTTAAAGGTTACCTAGGGAAAGGCGTGTATGTGTGAAAAGGGAAAGCATTCCAGAAATCAAGAGCTCCCTGAACAACTCCATTTTACAAATGAGGAAACTCAGGCCCACCGAAAGAGGATAAAGAACTTGCCCAAGGTCATTTGTAGTTTAGTTGTTTCAATCATATCTGACTCTTGGTGACCCTTTTTTTGAGATTTTTTTTTGGCAGAGATAATGGAGTGGTTTGCCATTTCCTTCTTCAGATAATTTTACAGATGAAGAGACTGAAGCAAACAGGTTAAGTGACTTGCCTAGGGTCACACAACTAGTAAGTATCTGAGGCAGAATTGGAACTCTGATCTTCCTGATTGCAGACCTTACCCTTTATCAGCTGAGTCACCTAGATGCTTTTGTCCAGGTCCAACAGGTAGCAAATTAGAGAGCTAGAATTGAAATTCAAGTCCTGAGCCTTGGAGTTCAGCAGGTGTTCCACTGCATTAGGCTACGTCTCTTTGTCTTTTTTTCTTGCTGTTTGTCCTTCATTATTGAAGAGGACCAATGACATCATAGGACGATGTCTTGACTTGTGTATGAACTGGATTTAAGTGAGGCAGAGTTGCACAAAGTCATCAGCCTTGCTCCCTTTTCCAAAGTCATCAAAGTCCAGTGGCTGGACACAAGTCAAGATGACTGGCGATGGCTCTGGATGGATCGAATGACCATTGGCTCTTCTATGTCTGCTAAGTTATTCTCACAGCTCAGTGGAGGTTGGTTTAGAGAGGGGATGAACTTAAAGCAGGGGAGACTAGTTAAAAGGTTATTGAAGAGATAGCAAGATGACTCAATAGATTGAGAACCAGGCCTGGAGACAGGAGGTCCTGGGTTCAAATCTGAACTCAGATACTTCCTAGCTGTGTGGACCTTGGCGAGTCACTTAACCCCATTGCCTAGCACTTAACTGCTTTTCTGCTCTGGAACTGATACTTAGATACTTTTTTTTAACCCTTACCTTTTGTCTTAGAATCAATACTGTATATTGGTAAGGGTTAGGCAATGGGGGTTAAGTGACTTGTCCACGGTCACACTGCTAGGAAATATCTGAGGTCATATTTGAACCCAGGACCATCTATCTCTAGGCCTGGCTCTCAATCCACTGAGCCATCCAGCTGTCCCCCTTCTTAGATACTTACTGGAAGGAAAGGGTTTTAAAAAAAGGAGGATAAGGTAGGATTGAGAGATCCTACCAGCGTATTGAGAGCCAGCACTGGGAAGGGGAATGGAAAGGAGGAAGGGTAAGTTTGATCATATAACTTTGGAAATCTTGTATGGAAATTTGTTATTATAGTAATGGTTAAAAAATAAAAATAGAAAATGTACAAGAAAAGAAGGCTATTGCACTGTGAGAAGGGATTAAGGAGAGTGAGATTGGTAACCCCACCAAGAAAAGAAAGAAAGGGACAGGCAGATGTAAAGGAACAATCTACAAGACTGTGGAGGGTGAGGAAGAGAGAAGATTTAGAGATGACTCAAGTTGGAAGCCTGAATAAGTAGAAGGAGAGAGTTTGGGGTGGATTTAGAAGAAATAGGAAATCGAATTGCTTGTCAACTCCGGGAGGGGGGAGGGAGACAACAAATCATATAGCTTTGGAAAACTTATGTGGAAATTTGTTATTACAATAAAATAAACAAATAAACTTAAAAAAAGAAGAAATAGAAAAAATTAGAGAAAAGATAGGAGTTGTTGACTGGAGTCTTCTGAGGGAGAGGAGGAGAGGGAGAATATGAGGACTGCCATTTTGGGTCTACTGAGTAGGTAAGGGATGCTTATAGTGGAGATATTCAGCTGACAGTTGGTAAGTAGGCCCAGAGCTCGGCCCAGAGGTTAGAGTTGGACATTAACTTGGCAGGGGAGGGGGCATCTGAGGAGAGATGCTTGTCTGAATCCTTTGGAGCTCAGAGGTCACAAGAGAGATTAGAGAAATGAGAAAAGAGGGCAAGGGACGGAGTGTTAGAGTGCAGAAAAAAGCCTTAATGGGAGGGAGCTAAATGATAATGCACCAAAGAAACCCGAGGAGCATTCAAAAACAGAAGAAAGCAATGTCACAGAAGCCAGGGAGGAGAGGCTGCCTTGGAGGAGGGGAGAGAAGAGTGGGCGGCAGTGTCAAAAGCTGCCAAGAGGTCAAGAAGGAGGAGGACTGAGAAAAGGGCATCGGGTTTAGCTGCTAAGTGATCCTTGGTAACCTTGGAGAGGATGCAGGGGAGCAGGGAGGACCGGAAGCTGTATGGCCGGGATTTGTCCGAGGATCACAGATTTGGCTCTGGAAGGGACGTCAGTGCTCACCTAGTCTGGGTTCTTGGCCTGGCCTGTGTCCTGGACCCCTCTGGCAGTCAGTCCCTGGAAGCCTAGGGTCGAAGGAAGCCTTTCTCAGAGTCATGTTTTGAAATGCATCATAAGATAAAGTACAGAGAATTATAAAGGAAGTCAACTATATTGAAATCTAGTCAAGCTCCCAGAAGAGGCTCCTGTAGTCCTGAAAGCTTAATCAACTCTGTTCTAACTAAACAAGCATTCTCTGAATGCCTACTGTGTGTAAGCAATAATAGGTATGGGGATATAAAGACAAATACACAATGTTCTTGCTTTAAAGCTTACATTGTATCAGAGATGCTGGCAAGTAAAGGATACAAATCATTTGTTCTAAAATCTAAACAATATTTTATTTTGTTCCTCAATGACAGAAAATAACCATTTTTGGGACCTGTTTTGAAAGTTTGAGCCAGACTCTCCTCCTCCTCCCTTTCTTCTCTTCCCTTCCCCCTTACACAGATGTGTAATAGTGTAAAAACATTTTCCCATATTAGTCATTTTGTGAAAGAGAACTTGAACACACAAAAGAAAAATGAAGAAATGCAGGGAAATAAAGCATCCGATTCCTTCAGTTCTTTCTCCGGAGGCAGATGGCATTTTTCATCATGAGTCCTTGAGGATTGTGTGGGATCACTGAGGATTCCAGTAATTTCAAGAGTAAATGGCATCTGGGGAGGGGGAGCAGCTAGTTGGCTCAGTGCCAGACATGGAGACAGGAGGTCCTGGGTTCAAATCAGCCCTCAGACAAGTCCTAGCTATGTGGCCCCCCAGAAAGTCACTCAACCCTTATTTCCCAGCCTTTACTGCTCTTCTGCCTTGGAACTGATAGATGGTATTGATTCTAAGAAGGTAAGGGTTTTAAAAAGAAAAGATAGGACCTGAGCTTGGTCTTAAAGGAAGGTAGGGATGTAAAGAGGGGGAAGCGAAGAGGGAGAGCACCCTAGAAATTGAGGACCTCTTGTGCGAAGAAGGGCCCTGGGAAACAGATGATGTAGCTTGCCCAAGGTTATTTATTCAGGTAGACAATAAAGACCACTGATTCTGGGAGGGCTTGCTGGGCACAAATCCACAGCATTTTTTCATAGCACCTACATGGCCTTCCCAAGCTGGGCCAATGGAGGCCGTTGTGGTCAGCTAAGCCTTCTCAGATAGTGGTGCTAAGTGGTGACAGCCCATCATGATGAAACATTTAACAGTCTAATAACACTCCTATATCAATGCCAGGCCTTATTTAGTGAGACAGGTGCTAGACGCCTTATTGCCCCCATTTTACAGATAAGAAAATTGAGAATCAAAAAGGGAAAAGTAACTTGATCACAGTGGCCCAATTGGTAAGTTTGCTCTCAAGCCCATGTTTTTAGATTTTAAATTAAATGACCCCAAAAGTTATTAAACTATACCTACCATAGGAGAGAAACTAGTACGAGGCTCTGCCCCAAAGAAATCATCAAAAGAATATATACAAAATATTTATAGCACGATTTTTTAATAGTGGCAAAAAATTGGGGAATGACTGAACATGAATGTAAGAGAATATTTTTTCATGTTTTTTCTCCAATTACATGCAATAACAATTTCTGACATTCATTTTCCAAAATTTTGAGTCCCAGATTCTCTCTGTCTCTCTCTGAGATAGCAAGCAACTCGATCTAGGTTGCTTGATGATTCAAAATGTATCTCCACGTGCTTTGGAAGAAGACATATAAGACGAGAAAAATAAAGTGAAAAATAGTCAACTTTGGTCAGCATTCAGACTCCTTCTTTCTCTGGAGGTGGATAGCCTTTTTCATCATGAATCCTTCAGAATTGTTGTGGATCAGTGTATTGGTAAGTATAATATAAGTAATCCACAGTTGATCATCATACAATATTGCTGTCATCATATACGATATTCTCCTGGTTCTGCTCACTTCACTTTGCATCAGTTGACATAGGACTTTCCAGGTTTTTCTGAAATCATCCTGCTCATCATTTCTTATAGCACAATAACATTCCATAATGGAAAATTATTATGACAAAAGGAATGGTCTCAGAAAAATATGGGAAGGTTAGCAGAAACAGTTACAGAGGAAACCAAACAGAAACAGGAGGATCAGTTTCTAGGGCAATAACAAAGTGGCAAAGAAAAACAACTTAGAAGAACTTAAGAAGTCTGACTCATGAAATCACCGACAAGGATTCCAAGGGACGAACAATGAAGCATGTTACCCACCTCCCGTCAAAAACTGATAGATTCAGGATGCTGAATGAGAAATATATTTTTGGACATGGCTAGAGAGGAATTTGCTTTAATTGACAATGCATTTCTGTTTTGAAGGGT
Source organism: Gracilinanus agilis (assembly GCF_016433145.1). NCBI lineage: Eukaryota > Metazoa > Chordata > Mammalia > Didelphimorphia > Didelphidae > Gracilinanus > Gracilinanus agilis. The sequence goes on along the minus strand of NW_025390783.1, from coordinate 1,450 downwards.
TGGTTCTTTTTGTCATTCGGTTGGGGGAGGTAGGAAGAGAGGTTATGCTCGTTAATTAAAGAAACAAGAAATTATATATTTTTAAATCATGGACATGATATTGAATATCCACCTTCCCCTCCCAATTCCTGACTAGGGGAGGGAGAGTGTGGGCTTGAGAGGGGAGAGGGATCTCAGCATGAATGTGTCTACCCTACCAGGTCCTTCTTCTGGCCATCCACACCTGTACAGGTGAAACACACCTGGGCTCTCCCTAGCAGGGAAACAAAGACCAGAGCTTGGATTACTGAGCTGGGGTTTATGGGCCTCTCCTTGCTTCCCCTTCACCACCATTATAAGGACACCTGTGGTCACTAATCCCTTGTCCCTGCAGGGTCTAGTGGGCCTCCGCCCTTCTCCAGGGACCCCTTTTCTGCCTGGGAAAATGCTCTGTTGCTAGGACAAATCCCTGGTTGAATAAGTGGAGGGGGAAGCCCTCCCCAGGAGCTCACAGGCCCCTATCAAGGTTGGAGGGCCATTATCTGGGCAATGTGATGTGATGGAAAGAACACTGGCTCTGGAATTTGGAAAACTGAGTTTTAGACTTGCTTCTTCTGCTCCTTGATTCCCTGAAAGACCTGGGCAAAGTCCTTTCTCCTCTCTCAGGATCTCAGTCCCCCTATGTTAAAAAGTTGAGTAAGTGGATTGAGGATTTCCCTCAAGGTCTACTTTTATAAGATTCCTGGAATTCAATAGGGAGAACAGAGGTGGCCAGCTCTTAGCACCAGAATGGGCTGGCAACTCAAACAACCCCAGGGGAGGATGGATACAGCCCCAACATAAAGGGAAAGTCACACAGCTAATTTCTAGGCTTTTCCCAGGCCCCAACTTCAGTTTTGGTTTCTGTAGAATGGGAGCAATGAGATAATCTCTGTGGAGATGGCAATAATAGTGAATATGAGAATGAATCTGACCAGGATACATTTTCCCAGCTATCTTGAATGGGTCCTATAACTAAGAGCCTGGCATGATCAGAGTTACTCCACTATACTGACTCTGAGGAGGTGATTTAAGGATAAGGAAGAGGTACCTATCTTGGCTATAAAACCTGACCTGCTTGTTATAGGCATAAATCCTGCATAAGAGTAAATACCACCTTGGCCCTGAAGGAAATCCCTAAACCTTACAAGTGTCTTCAAGGTTGTTTCCTGCTATTTTATGGGGAATAAGTCCCCAATCCTGATAAACAATCAAGCTGTGGATATAACGTTCCAAATGGAGGCTGAGCATCTCATCTCCTGTTGTATGAATTATAACTCCCCTAGTTTACTCAGCCTTCCCCAATTTCCCACAAATGAAGAAGTATATAACTTGAAACTCTGGGTGCTCCATTTACCTGGGCTCCAGCACAATTGTCTGAAAATCTCAATCTCTCTCTCTCTCTCTCTCTCTCTCTCTCTCTCTCTCTCTC
>NW_025390782.1:0-7505 GCF_016433145.1 Gracilinanus agilis | reverse complement strand
GGGTTGATTACACTGAGAGTAAGGTTTGATTATTACCTCTTAATGCTCTCTTCCTCTCCTTCTCATAATAGTATTTGTCCCCTCTCCCTCCCATGCCCTCTTTGTGTGTAATAGAATATCCTATTTTCTTATTCACTCAAGTTTCTCTTCGTGTCCCCTGCTATTCACCCCCTCTTTCCCATCCCCCATGCCATCTTAGATTATTTAGTGTTCCACCCTCACCCTGTGAATTATTCTTCTTATTACTATAATTTTTTTTATCCTGGGACTGCATTCTAGGAGCATAGGGCCACAACCAGTAGGCAATGGGTCACACAATCACTCAGGGTCACCCAGCTGGGAAGTGTCTGAGCCCAGATTTGAACCTAGGACCTTTCATCTCTAGGCCTGGCTCTCAATCCACTGAGCTAGCCCAGCTGCCCCTACTTTAGGTTGCAGTTTCTTTAGCAGATATAGTTTTTTTACAGGGTGGGGTTGCTAGCCCCACGCCCAACCCTCCTCCTTTTTTCATCTGGGCTAGGGACCGTCCTTGGCCCAGGAGTGGTAAGGGTGGGCAATAGGGGTCAAGTGATTTGCCCAAGGTCACACAGCTGGAAGTGTCCGAAGTCGGACTTGAACCTAGGACCTCCAGTCTCTAGGCCTGGCTCTCAATCCACTGAGCCACCCAGCTGCCCCTATTACTATAATAGTGAATATTATAATAGTGAATAGAGTTCACTACAGAGAATTATACATAACATTTCTCTACATAGGAATACAGATAATTAGATCTCACTGAAGCCCTTAAAAAGGCAAATTTAAAAATTATGAGTTTTCTTTCTTTCCCCTCTGTTTCTTATTTACCTTTCCATGTTTCTCTTGATTTTTGTGGTTGGATATCAAACTTTCCATTTAGCCCTGGTCTTTTCTGTGTGAATACCTGGAATTCTTCAATTTTGTTGAATGCCCATACTTTCCCCTGGAAATATATAGTCAATTTTGATGGGTAGTTGATCCGTGGTTGCAGGCCCAGCTCTCTTGCCTTTCTGAATAGCGTATTCGAAGCCTTGCGATCTTTTAGCATGGAGGCTGCCAGATCCTGTGTGATCCTGATTGGTGCTCCTTGATATTTGAATTGTTTCTTTCTGGCTTCTTGTAAGATTTTTTCTTTTGCTTGGAAACTCTTGAATTTTGCAATTATATTTCTGGGTGTTTTCTTTTCTGGATCGAATGTTGCAGGTGTTCTATGAATCCTTTCAATGTCTATATTGCCCTCTTGTTGTAGGACTTCAGGGCAATTTTGCTGGATTATTTCTGTTAGTATGGAGTCCAGGTTTCTATTAATTTCTGGTTTTTCTGGAAGACCAATTATTCTCAAATTGTCTCTTCTAGACCGGTTTTCTTGGTCTGTCACTCTCTCATTGAGATATTTCATGTTTCCTTCTATTTTTTCAGTCTTTTGACTTTGTTTTATTTGTTCTTGTTGTCTTGAGAGATCATTAGCTTCCAATTGCTCAATTCTAGCCTTTAGGGATTGGTTTTCGGCTATAATCTTCTGGTTTTCGGCTATAATCTTCTGGTATTCCTTTTCAATCTGGTCATTTCTGTTGTTCAATTTGCTTATCAGTTCATTTGGTTTCTGAGCCTCACTTTCCAATTGCAAGATTCTACCTTTTAAACTGTTATTTTCTTGCCAGATCTCTTCCATTTTCCTCAAAATCTCAGTTTTGAACTCTTCCATAGCTTGTGAGGAGTTTTCCTTATTTGAGGAGGGTCCAGATGCTTGTTTGTTCTCCTCCTCTGTTTGCTTGGTTGTCTGGATTTTCTCTGTGTAAAAGTTGTAGAGTGTTAAAGACTTCTTTTTCTTGTTGTTAATCTTTCTCTTCTGAGCTTCCTGAGACTGGGTAGCCATCGTTAGCCCAGCAGCTTCTCAGCTTTATCTTCGTGCTCAGGGTCTGTCCGCGGTCTATTGGCTCCTGAGGTCTGTCTGGTTTTTTCCAAGGTCAAGCTCCCTGGTGGACCCCCTTGCTTGATCCTCTGCTGGAGGTTTCTTTACAAGTCTCAGGGTGCTGCTTCCACAGTCGTATACCCGTCTGCACTGGTTCCCCATTCAGGGTTTCAGAGCTTTAGCTCCTGGCTGTGTCTGCCTCCACCCACGCCTCCGCCCGTGCCTGTGCTCTGAGCCTGTGTTCTGCGCCCTGAGTCCACTCTGCTCCCGCGCTCAGATTTCACGTGCGTTTTTTGGCTTATTGGGGTCCTAAATCTTGCTGCTCTCAGGAATAGGCCCCGGAGCTGCCAATGACTTGATGGGTGCCCCAAACTTGCTCTATTTCTTTTTAGTTGGCTTCGGCGCTATAGGTGTTGTGTGTGGAGGGGTGGGGGTGGGGTGGTTGTTCAGCCTGCAATTTAGTGAGAGCTGTTTCACCCCTTTATAGCATGGAAATGCCTCGATTCCACGTACCTTCCACGCTGTGCCCTGTTGTGGGGTTCCTCCGTTCGTCTGGACTTGTTTTTATGTCCCCTTGAGGAGTTTTGTGTGTTTTGGTCAGGAGAGGTTAAGAGCTGCTTCTTACTCTGCCGCCATCTTAACCCGGAACCCATGAGTGTTCCCTTTTAAGCATTCCTCCCATTCCAGAATGGGAGCCCATATGGCTCCATGCGTGTGCCAACCTGCCTGCAAAGTCCATGGATGCCAAGACCCTTTGCAAAATCTCTTATTCCCTCTATTCTATTCTAATATAATGCTCCAGGAAACTTCAGAAAACTAAAGTATAGAGAAACTGTGAAGATGGAAGTTTCTGGGCAGCAAAGTAGCACAGTGATTTCTAAGACAGAAGGTAAAAAAAAAAGGAGTTTCCTATATATATCAAAATTTCTATATTTATCTGATAAATATCACAAAAATTTTCTATATTTATCAAATTATTAAATTTCCTATATTATCAAAATAAATATGCTTAATAGTAAGATCTTACTATTAAATAGTATTCATTTAATATATTAGTATATGTTTAATAGTAAAATATTACTATTAAACATATACATAATTAGGAAGAAAAAATTATAATTCACCTTTATGAAGTATGTCAAGGTTCATAATGTGCTTTCCCCAACATCCATATGATGGTTCCCTTCACTTTTAATAAAACAAGTCAATCTATGATGTAACATTGGGCTATATTAGTGACATTTACACCTACGAACAGAGAAAAAGAGTTAATTGCTAGGGATTAGGCCTTTGTTTCCCATCACAGTCCTTAAATTGAGAATTCTGAGTCAGCCTATTAGGGCCTCTTTTGTCTGTGTTCCTATGCTTTTGCTTAATCCTGAAAAAAGAGGCCCTAATAGTCTGAAAAAAATAGGAGAAAAAAGTCACTGGATTTGGAGTCAGAGGACTTGTGCACAAAAATCCTTCTTTTGACACACCTGTGTGACTTGGAGCAAGTTCCTTAACCTCTGTGGACCTCCATTTTCTCATCTCTGAAAAAGGAGATGGTTGGACTTGTTGACCTCTGATGTACCTTCTAGCTTGCTCTCCTCTGACATTGTACCCATTCTGATGCTAGCTCTTATCAGTTCATGCCTTGACTATTCCAGTAGTCTTGTTCTCCATGTCATAAGTCTCTTCCATATTCCATTAAGCTGTCAAATTGGCCTTCCTAAAGTTCATGTCTGATCAAGTTGTCCTCTCCTCCTTCAATAAATTCTAGTGGCTCCCTAACACCTCAAGCATCAAATTTAAAATCTGTCTGACACTCGGAACCCTTCACTTAATTCCATCTACATCACTTTATTCAAATGTAAAATAAATTATTCTTCAAATAAAAAATATAACATCATTGACCTTACCGAGTTATTATTGATGATATTTGTAAATCATTTGGCATTTGTGCTTGGCACATACTTGCTTAATAAAGACTTCTACATTTCCTATTCATAGCCCACATTACCCTTACCTCTCTAGTCTTCTTAAATCTTATGCTCCAGTGAGTACTGACCTCCTTGCTATTCATTCCATCTTTTGACTCTGGAATTTTCACTGGTTATCCCCATTCCTGGAATGTTTCCCCTCTTCATCTCTTCCTCCTGACTTCCTTGGCTTCCTGCAAGTCCCTACTAAAATCTTACCTTCTATAGAAAGCCTTTCCCTTTTGATGTCATTGATTCCCCTCTGGGGATTAGTTCCAATTGAGACAATTAGAAATTCCAAGAGACTGGCTTCTGGGTAAGAAAATCAATTTATTGATTCAGATAGCATTAACCAATAAATTAATTTGTCAGTGATCTCTCCCAGTGACCAAAGACCTTGAAGCCTACTCTCACAAATCCATAAATAGACAATTTGGGGAGCTAATTTTTCAGCTCCTCCCTAGGACATCCCATCATATTTCTAATTGGTGAATAGCCAATAAGGAGGTGATCCATAAAAACTCTCAACTCCTTCCCATTCCCTAGTGGATGGCTATAGTAATGTATAAATCTCATGTTCCCATGTACTGGAGGCAAGAGGCAAAATCTAGTTCTGTCCATTTATAAATGTCTTTTTCAAATTATTCTTTTTTTTAATTCTTACTTGCCATTTTGGAATTAATGCTGTGTATTGGTTCCAAGGCTGAAGAGAAGTAAGTGCTGGGCAATAAAGGTTAAATGACTTGCCCAAGGTTCATAGAGATAGGAAGTTTCTGAAGTCAAATATGAACCTAGGGCCTCTTTTCTCTAGGTCTGGCTCTCAATACACTGAACCACCTAGCTGCCTCTTCAGTGATTTTTAGTGACAAATCCAAGGACTGATTTCTGATACATTTGGTCTGAGCTGGTTAGCTAGATAGAACCTCATATTGTCAGTCTTCCATCTGTCTACAGTGGAAGATGTTCAAGGGCAAGACATTTATCTGAATTTCCTAGGAACAAAGAAATGAGGATGAATCTGAGCCTCAGTTCAGAGCTTCAGAAATAGCAATAATTCTATATATTAAAAATGTATCTAAACAGACTTGTACGAAAATATTTATAGCCGAGCTTTATGTGGTGGCAAAAAACTAGAAAATGAGGGTATGCCCTTCAATTGGGGAATGGCTGAACAAATTGTGGTATATGCTATTGATGGAATACTATTGTGCTCAAAGGAATAATAAACTGGAGGAATTCCATGTGAACTGGAAAGGCCTCCAGGAATTGATGCAGAGTGAAAGGAGCAGAGCCAGAAGAACATTGTACACAGAGACCAATACACTGTGGTAAAATCGAATGTAATGGACTTCTGTACTAGCAGTAATGCAATGACCCAGGACAATTCTGAGGGATTTATGGTAAAGAACGCTACCCACATACAGAGGAAGAATTGCAGGAGTGGAAACACAAAAGAAAAGCAACTGTTTGAACACATGGGTTGAGGTGGACATGATTGGGGATGTAGACTTGAAACTACCACACCAATGCAACTAACAACAATTTGGAAATAGGTCTTGATCAATGACACATGTTAAAACCAGTGGAAATGTTTGGGGGTGAAGGGGAAAGTAAGAGCATGAATCACGTAACCATGATAACTTTTCTAATAAATAAATATTTTTAAATGGTATACACACACACACACACACACACACATATATATATATACATATATATATATATATATATCGCCTCACAATTTATCCTACCTATAGTTTGTTTGTGCATAGTTGTTTGCATGCTGTCTCTCCCATTAGACAATGAGCTTCTTGAGAACAGGAACTCTCTTTTGCCATTTTTTTTTCATCCCCAGAGCTTAGCACAGTGCCTGACATAGTCAGTGCTTAATAAATGCTTATTGACTGACTGGCTCTAAATCTATGAAGGTAATTGTAACTCATCTTTCAATGACTTATTGACAAAGTCTATGTGTAAAATATTCAGGGAGGAAATATTCCATCCAGAATTTGGGTTCAAAATCATATTTAGGGTTTTTTTTGTTCTTTAAAAAATATTGCAGAACCAGAACAGGAGGACATGCTTAAAGAAACATTCAGTTTAGTTTCAGTGTTTCTTCATGGTTTGACACTGTCAGCATTTGAAAGTAAGCTTTTGATGTTGAATGAAGCAAAAAAAAACACAAAAAAACCACCCCAACTACATTTTATTATTCTAGTGTAGAGATTTCATTATTAAATTCAACTGAAGTGTAAGTAAAATGGGGTCATGTAGTTATTTCTCTTAGAAGAAGGGAACATCAGGATGGGAAAGAGCACCTGTACTTATTCTAAAATTATCAGAAGATATCTTGGTGATGGGTGGATTGTAATTTTTATTTTTCTGATGATTACTTTTAAGGAAAGGGGAAAACATCAGAAATGAACACATTTTATTTATATTACAAAACTTTTTATATCTCCAAAAAGATTCCTCACTATGGTTATGGTATTCTGACTAACCCCACAAAATAAGCGCAATCTCTGTCCAAAAATAAGAAGAAAATTAGTTCCTTCTTTCAAACAGAATCTATCCTTTTTTCCCCTCCTGCAATTAAGTCTCTTAATTATTTCTTCATACCCTAAAATTGTGGCCTTTTAGGCTGGCCAGGCTCCAAGTGGTATTAATTATAATTTATAACTCTAAGCTCATTTAGGGATTAAATGAAACATTCTTCCATCATTACTGAATGCTCTCAAACAATAGTCCTTTCAAAATCTCATTGAACATTTTCAATTTGTTCAGAAAAATCACAGAGGCGGAAATCAAAATTTTGAAGAGCCATCATTTTAACTCCAAGCAAGTGCCAATATGGACTCTTCTTATCAAAACTTGAGAGAACTTTTTAGGGGAAACTTTAGATTACTGGAATTTTAAAAGGTTGTGAGCTTAAAAAGACAGAACCTGTAATAATGAATAGGTGCCATAAAGAAGCAAATTTTGGTTGGAGAAAATATTTTCTAACAACAGCCATATTAAAATAGAATGGGCTGTCACTGGAGGTAATGGGTTCCTGATCTTTGTAGTACTTTACACAAAGACTGGTTTATTATTGTTAGTTGTTATAAAAGAAATTCTCTTTCAAGTATGAAAAGGACTAGATAGTCTTTGTGTACTATTATAACAGAAATTCTAAGTCAAATTGGCAAATGTATTCTTTGTATGAGGTCAGGCTCTCTTCAGTACCCACTTCCCTTGCATTCTCTTCTGACTTAAAACCATGCTTACCAGTTTTTTTCCTTTGCATATTGAAATATTGATCCATATTTCGGATCCTTGAAAATGCCTTTTTCCTCTGACCTGCTTGCCACTAGGAAATTATTAGCCCTGTGTCTCATAAAACTCTGCTTCTGGACTCTCTCTCCAAATGACTCTACTTAGATAGATAGATAGATAGATAGATAGATAGATAGATAGATAGATAGACAGACAGAGCATTTGTTAAATGCTGACTCTGTTCCAGGTACTATACTAACAATGGGGGATACAAATAGCAAGCAAGCAAGAGAATTCCTATCCTCAATGAAGTTAAATTCTTTTTCTTCCCTCCCTTCCTCCCTCCCTCCCTCCCTTTCTTC
>NW_025390781.1:0-6727 GCF_016433145.1 Gracilinanus agilis | reverse complement strand
GGAAGGAAGGAAGGAAGACGGGACGGCCAACAGTTCTGCTCCATCAGAAGTCCTGGGATTGGAGGGCGGCCGAGGAAGGAAGGAGGGGCAAAGAGAGAAGAGTCGGGGGCTAACTAAGGAGGAAAAAGGAGGGTCGGAAGACCAGGGGCTGACCCTCTGGAGCCCGGGCCGGCACCACTGCCTCACGAGGACTGGGTTCGAGTCCAGCTTTGCCTCGACTTTAGCTCTGGAGCTGGAAGGGGCCTCAGAGGCCATGGCGCAGAATGAACCCTTTTAGAGAAGAGAAAACTGGGGTGCCGAGAGGGACGTGATCTACCCAAGGTCTCCATGCAGGGCCCCCCCTCGCTGGCCCTCCCCGAGTCTGGGCCCCCGTCACCTAGGCACCAGCCGTAGTCCCAGGACGACAGGACGGGGAAGCGGAACTTGTCCCGGGGCCTCTGCTGCCACCTCTGGCGCAGGTAGCCGCGTCGCCCCTTCCCCTCGTGGGAGACGCCCTCGTACAGCAGCTGCCCCGTCCTGGGGGTGGCGGCCCTCATGTCGGCCGGGAAGGGCTCGGGCTCGGCCCTGGCCTCCTCCCTCGGCCCCTCCTCTTCGGCTCTCCGGGGAGCCCGGACGGCGGCTCCATCTCCCGGGGAGGGGCCGGCCTCCGGGCGCTCCGTCTTGGGGGGCCCGATGGGGGGCAGCAGGGCCGGGCACAGGCTGGGGGGCTGCTTCCTGCAGCCCGCCGTGCGGGGGTACTTCTGGCCATACTTGGCCCTCCAGGCGGCCCGGCTGAGCGCCTCCTTCTCCAGGAGCTCCGTCCAGCGGGCCTGATTCCGGGCGGTCAGCAGGTCCCGCATCCTGGGGGCTGGCCGAGGCCTGGCCGGCAGCTCCTTTGTTTGGGCCCAGCCGCTGCCAGGCAGCCGGAGAAGCGGGAGGCCGAGGCGGGTCGAATTACTCGGGAGCAGCCGGGCTCCTCCTCCTGCCTTTGGAGAGGCCCAGCAGACCCTGGAGGAGGGGAAGGCCTCGGCCCCCACCTGAGGGCCCCTTACAGGGGAGGGCACGGCCTGGACCAGCGCCCCCATGCCTGGCATGCATTTCCTTTAAGGATTAAAGGAAAATAAAATACAATTGATTTAAATTTAAAGATTTAATTAAAAAATAAAACATTTTAATTTAAAAATAAAATTAATTTAATTTAAATTTAAAGATTTAATTAAAAAAATAAAAAAATTTAATTTAATTTAAAAATAAAATTAAAATCAGAAAGTGGCATCTTGGGGGCAGCTGAGTGCCAGAACTAGAGACGGGAGGTCCTGGGTTCAAATCTGGCCTTGGACACTTCCTGGCAGGGTGACCCTGGGCAAGTCACTTCATGCCCATTTACCTAGCCTCACTCTTCCGCCTTGGAATCAATTCACAGTATAGATTCTAAGACAGAAGGAAAGGATTTAGAATTAAAAACAAAAAAGAAAGAAAGGAAATGGTTTCCTATGAGTTAGGTGGGACCGTGGAGAGAGTGCCGGGCATGGCGTTAGGGACGTTCATCGTCCCGAGGTCAGGCCTCGCGAGCTGTGTGACCCTGGGCAAGTCACCTAGCCGAGGTGCCGGGGCCTTCTCTCTCCTGCCTCGGCATCAATGCGTAGTCTGGCTGCTGGGGTGGAAGGAGGGGTGAGAAAGGAATAAATGGGAAATGACAGCAAGAAGCAGACGCTGGGGTGAGCGGGGGGCGTCCTGGCGGGGGGGAGCCAGAGAACACGCCTTGTGCAGGGGAACAGCGAGGGGGCGACAGTGTCCGTGTCAGAGGGAGGATTTGAATCTGGGTCTTTCCTGACCCCGAGCCGGGCCTTTCTTGCTACAACACACTGGAGGAAGGGAAGGAAGAAGGGCCGGAGGGGCAGAAGAGCCAAAGGGAGCCGCAGAACACGAGCAGCTGCCCCTGCGGCCCCCAGGTGGCACTCCAACCCAACGCAAGTCCCTGGCATGACCGTGTCATCCGGCCACAGGGTCCGGCGTATCTAGGCTCTCTCAGAGCCGGAAGGTGCATCCAGAGCCAGGCCTGGGGCCTCTCGTCCTCACCCGTCATTTTACAGGTGGGGAAACAAAGGCTCCGTGAGGCTAAGGTCACACAACTTGTGAGCATCAGAAGAATTTGAACCCAGGACCTTTGGCCCATCCCCCCCCCCCCCCCCCCCGTTCCTCCCCTGCCTGCTCCTCTTTGGGGCAGCTGCAGGGGCCGAGAAATGTGTCGAGCCAGGATCTTCCCTGCATCTCCCACTCGTGGGCCCGCTTCCTTCCTTTGATCCATGAACTAGAACAGAGGAGATGAGACTCGAGAAGGCTCAAGGCGGGGAACTCGGCCCCAGCCTGGGGCCCCCCTTCTGGAACCTCGGGGGGAAAAGGCCTATTTACCCATAATCCCACTTAAGCCATAATCTCTCTGAAACTCTGTTTTCCTGCCAGGAAAATGGGGCTAAAAATGCACCATTTTCATGGCTCTTTGAAGCCTATGACACATTTCTGCTTTTATTATTCATCAACAAACATAAAGCGCCTACTCTGTGCTAAGCAGCAGAGATTCAAAGACAAAACCAAGGGGGTTTTTGTATCCTTTAGGCGCTCCATTGGGACAGGGATTAGCGTGAGCACAGAGGAGGCAAGCCCTTATCAGGTGCCCACTGCGGGCCGTCCTAGCCTCCGAGGACCCCTCATTTAACTGAGGAAGACCCCATAATAGCTGTGCGATGCACCCTCCAGCTGGCGTTATTCCCATTTTATGGAGGAGGGCCCTGGGGCTCCCGGCCTTCTCCATCTCAGAGAGCTGTTCCAAGAACCCAATGAACTTGCCTAAAAACACTTCGTAAACTCAGGAGTCATGGACGGGGCTCCGAGCTCACCCCTGAGGGGATTCTGGGATCGGGGAGTGCCGAGGCCTTGGCAGCTCTCCAGGACCTCCTCTTCCAGATTTTAGACGGGCGGGAGGACGGGGGCTCCCCACGCATTGCTCTCGCACCTCCCCCCTGGCCTGGCTCTTTCCTGCCTCCCTCCTCACGGCCTAGGGTTTGGAAGGATCCACGATGAGGTGAAAGTGGTTGGGGAGCAAACGGGGCCTTCTCTGAGCGCCAGCCCAGTCTGAAAGCCACCGACGATACGCCAGAAACCCCCAACTGGAGATCCACTGAAAGCTGAGCAGGGGCGGGAAGGAGGGTTCCGGGAAGCCTGGCCGCATCTGTCTCGCCATTTGTGCCCTCCAAGGTCCCAACCAGAGATGGAAGGGACCCGGGGCGCCATCTTCTACCCAAGGCCTTATTTTGCAGAGGAGAAGACGGAGGCCAGCGGTGATAACTATTATTCTCATCCGATCCCTCTGTTAGAGCGTGAGCTTCATGGAGAAGAAGTATTCGACTTTTCCCCTTGTAGTCCAAGTTTCCCATATGGCCCGGCAGCATCCTAACTAGAGCTGGAAGAGACTCCCATCCCCCTATTTTACAGATGGGGAAACTGAGGCCCAGAGAGATAATGAGACTTGCCCAGAGTCCCGCAGCGAGTCCATGTTAGCATCTGAACTCGGTCCCGTGCCCTAGCCCATCTCCTTCCCCAGGATTAATTTTGCCAAAGGAATTTCTCAGGCAGCACGACGGGGGTCATCTAAGCCATGCAGGCCTCTCGAGACTGCCCCGATGGCGGGAAGAAGACGAGAAGGGTGGTGAAAGGTCAGCCAGATAGCCTTATCTCGAGATAGGAGAGCCCTGCGGAGGGGAGCAGCCCTCGGACATGGGCCAGAACTCCAGACCGAGTGCCAAGGCTCCTCCCTGCGGCTGAGAATTCTGGAGACAAGGCGGCCCGTGGGGGGAGGCTCCCGTCAAGGAGGCCGAGCCGTGGGCTTTGGGGCTCACACAGACCAGGCCAGAACAATGCGAAGAAGGAAGCTTTTGTTCCAGAAAGGCCTTCCCAGCAGCAGCATGAACAGGGGACATTCACGGGATGATCTGGGGGGGCGAAAAGCCAACCCACCCAACCCACCCAGAACCCGCCGTTCTACGGGATTTTCAGCAATGCAAGGCCAAGACTTCCATCTTTCGGTGTGTCCCTCACAAAGGACCCCAGGGAGGCCCTGTCTCCCAGGAAGAGGGTCTCCCGAGGTCTCTGGTCTTCTCATGAACCCTCCTGGAGAACCTTCTTCCTCCCCTCCCCTCCCCCTCGTCCCCCAAGAGCGGCCCAGGGAGCCCTTCCAAGGGGCCGCATTATGGGCTTGGCCTGCCTCCCCTCCGGACAGTCAGGCAGCTCTGGGGAATCTGGCTGTCTCAGAACCAACCGCCTGGGGCCAGGCCAGTGGCTTTTGGCCGCAGGACCAGCCTTCTCTTTGCTTTTTTATAAAAACATTTGGGGGTTTGGCAGAGGCCGGCCTCCCATCCTGCCTTGGCGGTCATTAGGCTGCGAATTTCAGGGGAATTGGATCCTTCTGGCCTCCATTAACTTTAACTAAACCCGTCAGAATGTTGCTTTTGAGAAACCTTCGATGTCCCCCAGCTCGGCGTGGGGGTCAGTGGCCGGCTGGGCAGAGACTGAACTGGAGAAGGGCCGAAGCCATGGAAGCCGCTCTCTGGCAGCCCCGCGGCTCGAGGAGAAATCCAGGCCCTGCGCGGAGGCTGTGGAGGCCGGAGCTGGAGCGGCCCGAAGCGTCGGCGAGCTTCTTCCGACAACCAGGCAGCGAAGGGAGCAGCCGACAGGCCTCGAGTCAGGAAGGCTCGCGTTCGAGTCCAGCCTCAGATACGAGGACGAGTCTGCCTCAGTTTCCTCATGGGTAAAATGGGGATAAACAAGGGCACCGCCTCCCGGGGTGGTCCTGAGGATTCCGTGGAAGTTTACAACCTTTAAAGCACTTTATAAAGGCTATCTGGAGTGCCCGTCAGGACCCAGAGTGCGAAGGGCCGTTCCCCCACTTTACAGATGAGGAGACGGAGGCTCACGGAGGGGGGACGACGCAGGGTCACAGAACGATGGCCTGAGAGCCGGAAGGGGCCTTAGCCGGCTGCCCGGCCTTCTGGGAGAGCCCAAGGGCCAAGGCCAGCCAGCATCTCTCCAGCAGAGTCCTGGCTCCCTCCCCCTCCAGAGCCGCGTCCGGCCAGGAAAGCTTTCCTTGTTCAGCCCGGGAGTTCCCAGGCAGGCCCGGGAGAGAAGGTGGAGTCCCGGAGAAGGAGGACAGAGAGGCCTCCGAAGGCCAGCGGGAGAGAACAGAGGCCGTACCGAGGCAGGGGAGAGGCTGGACCTCCGCCGGGGGTCTCCTTGGTCTGGCTGTGCTAAGGAACAGCAGAGGGGGCTCGAACCTTGGGATCGTGGGTGGCTCCCTGGAAGGATCTCGGAGCCGTGGACCATCCCAGCCTCGTTTTACAGCGAAGGACACGGAGGCCCGGCGGCAGACTTTCCTGAGGGCACAAGAAGAGGCGGAGGAAAGAAAGAAGCCCCTCCCCCTGCGCGCTTTCCCTCGGCTGCCCCGGGCCGGGGAGGCTCTCTGTCCACATCCCGCCTTCCCTGATGCGGCGCCTTCTTCCTCCACGGAGCCTGCCTGGAGGCTCTTGTTGGCTCCTCGTCTCTGGCTAGACTGTAGCGCCTCGAGGGCGGGCACCGGCGTCTCACAGGGCCGGCCCAGAGCGGGCACCGCCAAGAAATGTCTCTTGTTGGACGGAGAGACGGCGTCGACCTCAGAGGTCCAGGCCGGGCCCTCGTTTTCCAGGCGGAGGCCCACCGAGGAGGCCGATGATCCCAGACAGGCTCGAGCACTCCCGGGGGGAGCCAGAGGCTCGGCTGTGCCGCTCCTAGTCAGCCCCAGGAGCCCCGACCCACCGGGCTTGGCTGTGCCCTCTGCACTGCCCGTCCATGGAACTAGCCGGCTCCGAGACTCCCGGCCGAGCAGCCTGGGACGCCCTTTCCTTCTTCACGTCCTAGCGATCTTGTAGGCTCCGCTCCGGGGCATCTCCGGCCTCAGCAGCGGGGGCTGTCGGGTGGGGGCGCTCTCTCCTGCCCCCCCATGACTATTTAATTAGCATTCTGTATTTGCCCCCTGGGGGCCCGTCACTTCTCCCCAGGAGAATGTAACTCCTGGATACGGAATATCTACGTCTCGTATCTCCAGAGGCTCGGAACCTTTTGGCCGTGGGGGCAGCTAGGCAGCACGGTGGATGGAACGCCACGCCTGGAGTCGGGAAGCCCTGAGTTCAAATCTGGACTCAGATATTGATTAGCTCTATCACCTTGGGCAAGTCTCTTAATCCAGTTTGCCTCAGTTTCTTCATCTATAAAATGAGCTGAAGAAGGAAATGGCCAACCCCTTCAGTAACTCTGCCAAGAAAACCTCAAATCAGGTCACAAAAAGTCAGACAACTGGCAAAAAATGGTGAAACTCCCTCCTTCTTAGGATAATGTATTCACATGCATAAATTAAAACACACGGAATGACAAAGGAAATGAATTATGTTGATATCATTATAAAAACAGTTTTCAGATACAGATTCACAGATCTCAGGTTAAGAACCCCAGACACAGCCCATTGTTGATATTTAATGGTTTTACAACTAAAAGAATCCGAGGGTGGCATGACATGGTGGCTAGAGGGCCAGGTCTGGAGTCAGAAGGGATCTGGGTATAAATGTGACCTCAGCCACGTCTTAGCTGCTCTTCTGTTTTAGAAAAGGAAGGAAGGAAGGAAGGAAGGAAGGAAGGAAGGAAGGAAGGAAGGAAGGAAGGAAGG
>NW_025390780.1:0-6861 GCF_016433145.1 Gracilinanus agilis | reverse complement strand
GCGCGCGCGCTCAGATTTCGCGTGCTTTTTTTGACTTAATGGGGTCCTAAGTCTTGCTGCTCTCAGGAACAGGTCCCGGAGCTGCTGATGACTCGATGGGTGCCCCAAACTTGCTCTATTTCTTTTTAGCTGGGTTCGGAGCTATAGGTGAGTGTGGAGGGGGTGGGGGTGGGGCGGTTGCTCAGCTCGCGATTGAGTGAGTGAGAGCCCTTTTTAACCTGGAAATGTCTCGATTCCACGTACCTTCCACGCTGTGCCCTGTTGTGGGGTTCCTCCGTTCGTCTGGACTTGTTTTTATGTCCCCTTGAGGAGTTTTGTATGTTTCGGTCAGGAGAGGTTAAGAGCTGCTTCCTACTCTGCCGCCATCTTAACCTGGAAGCCCTAGATCTAGTTTTAATTGGGAGGAAAGGGTTTCATAATTGTGTTTGTATAATTCCTGTGTTTGTCTTGGCAGATAGATTCCTAGGTATTTTATATTGTTTAGGGTGAGATTAAATGGAATTTCTCTTTCTAACTCTTCCTTCTGCAACGTGTTGGAAATATACAGAAATTAAGATGATTTATGTGTGTTTATTTTGTGTCCTGCAACTTTGCTAAAGTTGTCGATTATTTCCACTAAATTTTTAGTTGAATCTCTGGGATTTTTTAAGCAGAGCATCATATTATCTGCAAAGAGAGTGATAGCTTGGTCTCCTCATTGCCTATTTTAATACCTTCAATTTCTTTTTCTTCTCTAATTGCTACTGCATGTGTTTCCAGGACAATGTTAAAAAATAGAGGTGACAACGGGCATCCTTGTTTCACTTCTGATCTTATTGGGAATGCTTCTAATTTATCCCCATCACAGATGATGTTTGTTGATGGTTTTAGATATATTCCATTTATTATTTTTAGGAAAGGCCCTTCTCTTCATACACTTTCTAGTGTTTTCAGTAGGAATGGGTGTTGTATTTTGTCAAAAGCTTTTTCAGCATCTATTGAGATAATCATGTGGTTTTTGTTTGTTTGCTTGTTGATATGGTCAATTATGTGGATGGTTTTCCTAATGTTGAACCATCCTTGCATTCCTGGTATAAATCCCACTTGGTCATGGTGGATGATCCTCATGATCACTTGCTGGAGTCTTTTTGCTAGTATTCTCTTCAAGATTTTTGCATCAATGTTCATTAGATTGGTCAGTAGTTTTCTTTCTCTGTTTTTAACCTACCTGATTTGGGGATCAGTATGATATTTGTGTCATAGAAGGAGTTTGGCAGAACTCCTTATTTGCTGATTATGTCAAATAGTTTGCATAGTATTGGAATTAGTTGTTCTTTGAATGTTTGATTGAATTCTCTTGTGAATCCATCTGGTCCTGGAGATTTTTTCTTAGGGAGTTGTTTGATGGCTTGTTCAATTTCTTTTTCTGATACGGGATTATTTACATATTCTGTTTCTTCTACTGTTAATCCAGTCAATTTATACTTTTGAAAATATTTGTCCATTTCACCTAGATTGCTCTATTTATTGTCATATAATTGGGAAAAATAGTTTTTAATGATTACCTCGATTTCCTCTTCATTAGAGGTGAGGTCTCCCTTTTCATCTTTGATACTATCAATTTGGTTTTCTTCTTACGTTCTTTAAATTAGATTGAAAAGTACTTTGTCAATTTTATTTATTTTTCAAAGTACCAGCTTCTAGTCTTATTCATTAATTCAATAGTTCTTTTACTTTCAATTTTATTGATTTCTCCTTTGATTTTTATAATTACTAATATTGTTTTTAGCTGGAGATTTTTAATTTGTACCCTTTCTAGTTTTTTTTTTTATTTGCATGCTCAGTTCATTGATCTTTGCTTTCTCTAATTTGTTATTTTATGTACTCAATGATATAAATTTCCCCCTGAGTACTGCTTAAGTGGCATCCCACTGATTTTGGTAGGATGTCTCATCATTGTCATTCTCTTCAGTGAATTTACTAATTGTTTCTATGATTTCTTCTTTAACTATCTGATTTTGGATAATCATATTATTTAATTTCCAATTTGTTTTTGGTTTGCTTGTTCATGTGGCCTTGATAATGAGTATTTTTATTGCATTATGACCTGCAAAAGGTTACATTTATTATTTCTGGTCTTTTGCATTTGTTTGCCATGTTTCTATGCCCTAGGACATGGCCTATCTTTGTGAATGTTCCATGTGCAGCTGAAAAGGTGTACTATTTTTGTCCCTGTTCATTTTTCTCCACATATCTATTAACTCGTATTTTTCTAGGACTTCGTTCACCTCTCTTGTCTCTTTTCTTATTTATTTTTTGGCTTGATTTATCTAGATCTGATAGAGGAATATTTTTGATCTCTCGCTCGTATGGTTTTAGTATCTATTTCCTCCTTGAGCTCTGCCAGTTTTTCCTTTAGAAATTTTGATGCTACAACATTTGGTGCATACATGTTGAGTAGTGTTATTTCCTCATTAGCTATATTGCTTTTTATCAGGATGTAATTACCTTCCCTATCTCTTTTAATCAGATGTATTTTTGCTTTGGCTTTATCACAAAACATGATTGCCACTCCTGCTTTCTTTTTCTCTGTTGAAGCCCAAATGATTTTACTGCAGCCCTTGACCTTTAACCATGTGCATGTCCACCTGCCTCATGTGTGTTTCTTGTCGACAACATATGGCAGGATTTTGTATTCTAATGCACTCTGCTATTTGCTTCTGTTTTATAAGCGAGTTCATCCCATTCACATTCAGGGTTATAATTTTTAGCTGTGTATTCCCTAGCCTTTTGCTATCCTCTCTTAGTTCTATCCCTTCCCCTTATGGTATTTCCTTTTAAACCAGTGGTTTGTTTTAAGTCAGTACCCCTTTTCTCCTCTCTTGATTTACTTCCCTTTCTACCCTCCATTTTTATTCCCCTCTTATTATTTTTAAGGACCAATGAATTCCCTCCACCCTCTCTTCCCCTCCCTTTAAGAACTCCCCCCTACAATCCCTTGGTTTGTCTATTCTGATTTTATCCATAGGGTTAGATAGAATTTGATATCCTAATGGATCTAGCTATTCTTCCCTCTCAGGATTAATTCCACTGAGAGTAACATTTAAGTATTTCCTTTTAAGTTCTCTTCTTCTCCTTCTTATAATAGTATTGTGTGGTATAGATTATCCTATTTTTCTTGTTCCTTCAAGTTACTCTTGGTTCCATATTCTATTCCCCCACACATACATTTCCTCCCCATATCATCTTAGACTATTTAGTACTCCAACCTCTCCTTATTACTAATTCTTCTAGTTACTATAATAGTGAGTACAATTTTTAGACTTACACTTAATATTTCTCCATATAGAACTACAAATAATTTCATCTTATTGAAGCCCTTGAAGAAGGCAACTTAAAGGTCAGAGTTTTCTTTCATTCCCCTCTCTTTCTTATTTACCTTTTCATGTTTCTCTTGGTTTTTGTGGTTGGATATCAGACTTTCCATTTAGTCCTGGTATTTTCTGTGCAAATATTGGAAATCTTCTATCTTGTTCATGACCATATGTTCCCATAGAAGTATATAGCCAGTGTTGATGGGTATGTGATCCTTGGTGGTAGACCCAATTCTCTTGCCTTTCTGAATATCATGTTCCAAGCCTTGCGGTCTTGTAGTGTGGAGCCTGCCAGGTCCTGTATAATCCTAATTGGTGTTCTTTGATATCTGAATTGTCTCTTTCTGGCTTCTTGTAATATTTTCTCCCTAACTTGGAAGATTTTGAATTTGGCTATTACAGTCCAGCGGGTTGTCTTCTGAGGATTTAGTGTAGAGGGTGATCTATGGATCCTTTCAATGTCTATTTTGCCCTCTTTTTGGAAGACATTGGGGCAGTTTTGTTGGATCATTTCTTATAATACCCTATCTAGGTTTCTATTTGTCTCTAATTTTTCCGGAAGACCAGTAATAGTCAAGTTATCTCTTCTAGACCTGTTTTCTTGGCCTAGTAACTTCTCATTGAGATATTTCATGTTTCCTTCTATTTTGCCAGGCTTTTGACTTTACTTTATTAATTCTTCTTGTCTTGTGGGATCATTGGTTTCTAATTGCCCAATTCTAGCCTTTAGGGCAGGGGTTGGCAACGTTTTTGGCTGTGAGAGCCATAAACGCCACATTTTTTTAAATGTAATTTTGTGAGAGCTGTACAGTGCTCACAGTGTGTGCTCCTGTAATAGAGAGTGAAAAAAATTGACTTCATGGTTCCTGCAGAAAGAGCCATATCTGGCCCTCAAAAGAGCCAGATATGACCCGAGAGCTATACATTGCTCACCACTGCTTTAGAGATTGGTTTTCAGCTATAATCTTTTGGTTTTCTTTTCAATCTGGTGTATGTGGTTCTTCAAGGCTTCCCGTGGGTCATTTCTGGTGTTCAGTTTCCTTATCAATTCATTTGATTTCTAAGCCTCACTTTCCAATTGCGAATTATGCCTTTTAAGCTGTTATTTTCTTGCTAGATGTCTTCCGTCTTTCTCATGATCTTGTGTTTGAACTCTTTAAGATCTTGTGACCCATTTTCATTTTTTGGGGAAGGTTTGGATATCTTTATTTGTTTATCCTCTGTTTTCTGTTTTTTTTTCTGTGCAGAAGTTCCCAAGTGTTAGATTTTTTTTCTTGGTCTTCTTGTTTATTTCTTGGGCCTTGCTTGAAATCTTTATGCTTTATCTGCCAGAAGTCTGAGTAAGGCATTCTGATTCTCTTTGTATGGAGTTAAGGAGCAGTTTCTGCCTGAGGCTACTTTGTGAGTCTCCTGGTTTCTATGGTGAAACCCTTCTTGGGGTTTTTGGTCTGTTTTCAGGGTCAAGCCCCTATGTTCCTAGCTGGCTGCTCAAAGCCCATAGCTTCATCCACATTTTCTCCTCCACTTGAGGTTTTTTCCTGAGTCTGAGTGAGCTAGGCACTGCTGATTCCTCTCTCAGCCCCACTCCTGTGTCCAAGGTCTGAGTTTTACAGCCTCCTAGAGTCTCTAGTCTAGCTGTTTTCAGGGTCAAGCCCTTATGATCCTGTTGTACCTAAATTTTAATACCCAGATTCAATTGTGGCCAAAGGAATCACACTGAAAATGCAATATGCAAGAAGAGTCTCATTCTTTACTAGCAATAATAGCTAGGGTTGCTAGGCAGAGAGGCATGCCTGAACCACCTCCTTGGAATTTTTAGCCAAGGTTTTATATAGAAATGTCTGGGGAAGGGGGTTGGTATATACATAATCATCAGGGTAGTGTCAGGAACAGATGGTCAGGAAGCATCTGGCAAGGGGGGTTTCAGGAACAGGGGTCAGGAAGCATTTGGCAAATATTCATTAAGAAGGTGAACATTGTTAAGGAGGTAAACATAGGTAAACATTCCTAAAGAAGGTAAATATTCATCAGATAAGATAGCTTCAGTTTTAGGCTTATCATAGGCAGAGATAAGGTAAACTATACTGGGAAACATTGGGGGTTGGGGGTAGCTTGCCCAGGCTAGAAATAGTTCAATGGTCTGTTAGACTGATTTTTAAGTCCAACATTCCCTACTTTTTCTTATGATCCTGAGGAATCATCCTCAGGTGGTCCTTTAAAGATTAATGTCAACACATGTTATACCAAAGGTGGGGGCTGTCTGGTAATACTAAGGCAAGAACATAAGCTGAACAGTGTTAATTCATTCCTTTACAAAAGCTGCTAGTCTGTTAAGAATAAGGGGAAGGGTACATAGTGGAAGCAAAGGGATTTTCCTGCCTATATATACTTTGCCTGAAAAAAACTTTTTCACTATGGGGATACAGTGTTTTATGTTGTCTCTGGGGTACAATGACCCATAAGGTCCAATGCCATCTCCCCTCCCCTCCTCCAAATGTCTAAGGGAAGAGGGCCAATGGTTTCAATCTTCTGTAGCTTCTTCAAGCTGAGAAGGGGCGTAGAATCTCTGGGAGAGGGAACAGGAGGAGGAGCTGTGGTCACAGGATCTTTAGGGGTATCTCTGCAGCAAATGCCAGAGTCCTGAAGGCTTGGAGACCAGAGACTGTTTCCCCAAATTGGCAGACAGGTCACAAGGGAGAGCACCCATCCCTAAGGCAGAAGGATAGAACCTAGGCCTGAGGCAAAAACTAGAATACCAGATACAAAGAGAGAAAATTAGCACAATAGAAACTGATATTAAACATTGACATTTGGGTATCTTAGCCAACAGATTTTATCTCCAGAAATCATCCTCTGATAGGAATTAAACCTTTCAGGAAATTTGATCCCTAAGTTGTTTGTAGAGTTGGCATGTGATGTTTCTGTTAAAAAATATCCTTTTGCAAAGCCCTCATTAATATGGCATCTATAAATACTTGAATAACAACATTTTACAGATAAATTTCCTTATCCCAGATTCTGGAGGAAATCCAGAAAGCCCTGGGTTATTTCCAGGGTCCAGATCCAAACTTCAGTTGTGGTAAATTAAGGCTGCAAGCTCCAAGTCATTTATCACTAAACTTCACTCACTTCTCAAAGTGTGTTCCCTAATAATTTGATAAATTTCAATTTTTAACCTAATCAGTTGTTTGGGGAAATGGAAACATTAATTTTACAATTTGCATTAAGTGCTGATAATGGGAACTTGCTCCAAAAAGGGAAGGCAGATAGGGAAAGCATTTCCTCATGTCTCAAGGGACACATAGTGAGGGGCTCCATGTACAGGCCAAAGCTTTTACTGGCTCATGCCATCCTTGTGTCACTCAAGGATCAGTAGCTTAGATGGTCAGAAGAGGTCCAGTCTAGGTAGAGCCCTAGAATTGCCTCTAACCATCACAGAACATTCTCTGTCTTTTGTACTATATCACCACTGGATTCCAGAAGCCTTCTCCTTCCTTAAAAGACAAAT
>NW_025390779.1:0-8538 GCF_016433145.1 Gracilinanus agilis | reverse complement strand
TCTGTACCAGCAGCAATACAATGACCCAGGACAATTCTGAGGGATTTATGGTAAAGAACGCTACCTACATTCAGAGGAAGAACTGCAGGAGAGGAAACATATAAGAAAAACAACTGCTTGAACGCATGGGTCAGGGTGTACATGATTGAGGATGTGGACTTGAAACTACCACACCAATGCAACCACCAACAATTTGGAAATAGGTCTTGATCAAGGACACATGACAAAACTAGTGGAAATGTACGTTGGCCATGGGTGAGGGGAGTGTGGGGGGTGAAGGGGAAAGTAGGAGCATGAATCATGTAACCATGTTAAAAATGATTATTAATAAATGTTTAAATTAAAAAAAAAAAAGCAAATGGGAACCTCACAAAAAAAAAAAGAGAAATGGAATGTCTCCTTATTGACTGCAGAGAAGGAGGAATTGTTCCCACTCTTTGAGTCCTTTTCCTTTCAAGCTGGGAATAGTTTCAGTGATGTTTCAAACTCTTTTTGGAGAGAGATTGGTATAGAGAAGATATTTTCCTCTTTTCCTTATCATGATGGCCATATGCATGGAAGAATATTGCATCTAAACCATATTTCCTTCTGAGGCAAGTCTGATCTTAGCTTTGGGCCATGTTTTGTGTCTATTCCTCCCTGATTCTCACTGAAGAGTTTTTATTCATGCTTCGTTTTTGAAGAAGACAGATGACATCAAAATGAATGATATCTTGACTTGGACATGAATTGGATTTTAGTGAGGAAGTTTTGCAAATTTTTCAGCCTCTCTCTCTTCCAGAGTCATTGAAGTCCAGTGGAAAGACAAAAGTCAGTCTGAGTGATGATGACCTGGAATGCAGTGGATGACCTTGGGGTCTTCAATGTCTAACCAAGCTCAAAGTGCTCCAAAATTCTTGCTTCAACAGCCTTCATGGCCATTAGAACAAATTGTTCTTATCTGCACATTTTGCCAGGAGAAATCTTCACTTACTTAGGTAGATATCCTCTTAGATCAACAAATATAAAGCCTGTTGGCTACCTTCAGTCTGATTTAACCCATCTGCTAAAACAGTTTTAAGGGGGTGAGACTACTGTGCATGCTACAACTTCTTGGAATCACAGGTGAGAATTCTGTGATAGATGAACACCAAAGTAGATGAACAACCTTGAAAAGTGCTTGGCAGGTCCTTTCATCAGAGGGGCTAGTAATTCCTAAGCACCTCATACATCCCCAAGTGAAGAATATGCATCTCAAGACAGAGAAATATCTAAGGCTGGAAGTGACCTTATAAGTTTATGGTTTTTAGAAAACCTTGGTCTTTTTTTCTGGATCCAACTAGGTCAGAAGTGTCTGGCTACAAAGAGAGAAACTATGAAATTACTACAGTGCAGTTGAAAAAGACTACCAGGAAGCAAATTGAAGCAAACCTCATCAATTTTACCAGAAAACATGGTCTAGATCTGAGTTCAAACCTGGGGAATTTATTTAACATCTGCTTACTTGTTTCCTTAACTGTATTTTGGGGGCGATAATTGTGCCTACTTCCTGGGCTAGTCCTGGGGACCAAATTAGATAATATTCATAAAGAGCTTAGCGCAGCACCTGGCACATACTAGGTACTTAATAAATATTTATTTCCTCTGTCATTTTATGTTTGATTCTGATTAATTTTAAGTATCAACTCCTCAAAAGAATAGAAGAGCAGTTTGAAATTTTTATGCAATTCTGAATCATTTTGTCAACATGCACTGCATTTATTTATGTTTCTTAACATTTCTTTATATGAAGGAAATAAAAAAGTATATGTGTCATACCTGATTTATATTATACTTTAAGAAACTTTCTAAACCTACCCCTCCTACACATTGGGGAGTCATAAACATGAGTCAAATTATGCCTTAAATGATATGTTTTCAAGATGTGTATTAGTCTTTTAACTAGATGAAAAATGTGATTTTTAAAAAGACTAACACTCATCTAAAGGCCAAGATATTTCTGAATGGAACTGAGTCAAGGACCATATGCCTGGAACCAGAGAAAAGTACCAATGAGTACAGTGGCCCAGTCCCCTGAGAAAAACCAATGATTCAACAGTATTAGGACAGACAGAGTAGTTGCCCACAGTCTCCCAGACATAGCTTTGATCCATAAAAATGTTTAAAAACAAATTATCTAATAAATATTGCCTTGCCAAATTCTCATTATCTCTAAGTTACTTGGACTTAAGAACTTTCAATCTGTAGGGGAAAAAAAGAAATAAAAATAGAAAGAAATGGATTGAGATATATGTCATCTTCATCATCCACTCTCCTACTGGAGTTCATCTAAAGATATTTCTAGTAAACTTGTGGAAGGTGAGATTGTATTTAATTATTTTGATTTAATTGTAAAAAAATACATTAATGTGATCCTTAGTCCACAAATCATTAAATATTTTAAAATTAGAGTAATATTGACTTGTTTTAGGATTTTCTGGAGTTTCTTTTTAAAAAGATGGGGAGAATGAACTAATATTAATGTTAATAGTTTTACAGTATTGTATAACTAATTTATATACTACATTACATAGAATTAACTTATTTTTCTTTATTATTGCATTTGGCATTGATAGTTTATGGATTATCATAGTCATTTAGCAGATGATTTAACTAAAGTTCTAAAAGTTTATTGAGTCTGAGGCTACATAATAAATGACCAAATCCAAACATTAAAATGATATTCTTTCTACAGGTTCTGAGATTCTTAAGCTGAATTCCACTAACCTCCAAGAGATAAACAAATAGCTTCCACAGATCACCCTAGTGCAAATATCAATAATATGGAAATACATCTTGATCAGTGATACATGTAAAATCCAGTGGAATTGCATGTTGGCTATGGGAGGGGAGTTAAAGTAGAGGAAGGAAAGAACATGAATCATGAAAACGTGGAGATTAAAATTAATATACAAAATACTAAATATTATATTTATATATTTTATTAATAATAAACTAACAGAAGAAAACTAAATAAAAGGTACTAACCAGCCTGCTCTCCAGAGCAAAAGGTGGAAGAACGGGGCGGAACCAAAGAACTTCTACAAAATGTGACCACGCAAACAGTAGATAAAAGGAAAAGCATTGTAGGTAATACAGAAAGGAAGTTTGGGTAATGTAGTTTTTTAGGGATTCAAGATATTTCTAACTATACATAACCATGAAAAAATTTTCTTAATTAATCAATAAAAAATTTTAAAAATAGCTTCCGCAGGAGTCCATGAACTTAGAACTTTTAATAATTTGATAATTATATTTTTTAAAGTTCCCTTTTAAGTCAAATTAAAAAATTTGATAATTATATTTTTTAAAAGTTCCCTTTTAAGTCAATCTAAAAAATGTCCTTGTAAGTCAATATATTTGAGCACATACATATAAAAACATTATTCTGAGAAGAGGTTCACAGAAGAACCCATGATATAAATGTACAAAAGGTTTAAGAATGAGAGTCAGAGAGACAGAGAGAGAGCAAAAGAGAGGGGGAGAGAGAGACTAATATTAGTTAAATTTTGTAATCTACATCTTAATACTTCTCACTTCTTTCTATTGTTTCCTACAGTATCAGATCTATAGTGAATATTGAAGGTATTTGTAATTTATCAACTGAAGATTATTCATTTTATGGATATATGTATGTGTGTTTGTCTTTGTGTCTGTGTTTCCAATCTGAATCAAAAAACACCATAAAGCTAAGCACTTTGTTCAACTCCCCCAATTGCTTTAACTTAATGAAATCCATCTGGAAGAGAAACCTGAACATTTGCATACATCTGGGCACAAATAGCATGTTGCTACAAAACTGATTAATAATTGTATTTAGAAGGCCATAATTAGCTATATTTACATCTTGGTGCCAGTGGGAAAGGAGAAAATGAATATTTATCATTCCTTCCTTGCTTTAATTTGAAAAAGCTGCTAACTAAAGTTGTAGGCTGAATGTACAGGATTTCTGAACATCTTCATATGAGGAATAACGGCTGTGTCCCTTTCATCCTGTTGGGTAAAGAGCACATGGATAGATAGGGACATTTGATGGTTTAAAAAATCACTTTAAAGCCTTGTTTATATTTATTGTATTTAGGATATCCAGGAAAATAGACCCTTCAGATGGGGGAGGGGGATGACATGTTTCTGATTACGAGCAAGCCAGCCTTGAGAGGCTGTAGAGCTGGTTTTCAGAAATAAGACTGTGGGCTGCGGTTCCTGTAACTGGAGCCAAGCCTAAACAAAAGTGTGGGCACTCGGCTTTACACAGACTCTCCACACCATAGTCATTGGGAAATATGAATTTGATTCCACACATCTGGCCAAATCCAGGGATGATAAGATGATTCTTTTATGTACAATGTGTGCTGCTTTTTCAAAGGCACATTTAGACACCCTCTTTCCCTAAACCCCTGTCTGATGAGATGAATGGAAACAATCACACCTTTATTTTTGCTGCGTGCAGAGGTTCTATTGGCGTTTCAGGGAAGGATGTAGACGAGAATCACGCAGGATGAGAAGGCGAGTTTGGAGTGTGTTCTGCATTGGTGTGGGATCAACCATGCGAGTTAACACGCATTCCCGTACACACATGCACACTCATACACTTGTATGCTCACACGTACACACACACACACACACACACACACACACACACACACACACACACACAAAGCTTCTTCATGGGAACACCAATTTCCCAGGTTTCAAAATTAATTTAATTGGACAGATAAAATTGACTTAAGCCATTGGCATATAGACATAAAATAGATACTATAGTTGGTTAATAGATAGGCTTAAGTCTGAACAGGGGAAAAAAAACATAAACTTTTATAGTAAATTTGAGAAAATGTGTAGCACTGTGAACCCAAAAAGGAAATTTGAACAAAAGTGATTATTTTTAAATCAATGGCATTCAGTGATAATACATAGCCAAAAGACAAGGGCTTCTCACTACCTCATAAGAAGAAGAAGAAGAAACAGGGATTGACCCTTATGGGGCAAAGGAATAATAGGAATAAGTGGATTGTATTATTTAGGTATGTTTTATACTTAAAAAATACATAAAATATAATGAATCAGCTTTTTTTCTATCTATTACTATCTTTTGTCTTGCTTAGTAATAACATTATTGGTTATTCCCCTTTGGTTTCCATTTTAAGTTGGCAAATTTCATAGAAAATAATATTACAATTAAAATTCTGTCAATTTTTGGTCAATATAGGCCAGTGATGGGCAAACTTTTTGAAGAGGGGGTCAAAGGAAAGGAAATGCTCATCTGCCAGTCTGTTTCTAAGGCAATTATTTCAAAGTTTCATTGTATTGTAGCCTACTCATTGTTTTCATCAGATTAGGAATAATATCGGGCAGAGGGATAGAACATTTCAGGGGGCCGCATCTGGCCAACCTGCTGTAGTTTGCCCATCACTGATATAGACTATTACTTCTCCAATGAACACACATAAAATTCTTACAAAATTGGGCTATGAACCAACAACCTCAGATTATAATTAATTCTCTAAGAAATTATTATATTTATCATTTTAAATTATCTATTAATTTCTTATAATTTTAATTGATATTTAATTATATGATTGATATTTTATCTTATATATATGATGCTTAGTATATATTATTTAATTATTATTATTTATTGTCAACAGAATGATAGTGCTTTCTCATTTTATGTGCAACTACAACTTTTCTTAATTTTAATGTTTTCTATGAATAAGGATTCAATATTAGAATTTGGAGTATGCTTGCAGTTTTATGATAAAGAAAATATCTTTAAAAGTTACTTTAAACATGAAATGTTATGAACTATATATATATATTTTATTAAAGCATATTTAATTTTAAAAAATATTTCTCTCTTTTCTCTTAGCTTTCAGAAAATATCATGTATTTTCTCCTCTCCCTTTCCTTCTCCTCCCATTCTCTTCATGCTTCTCCCTTCTTTCCCCCAACATTCTCTACCCTTTGTTCTTATTCTCTAAAAGCCTTTCCCCTTCAATTTCTTCCATTATTCTCCTTTTCTTTCTTTTCTACCCTTTCTGAGTGCCCAATCAACACCACTACCCTTCCCCATTGAGTGCTATTCAATATATAGTTTCCCTGGTTGTGTGACCATGGGAGTCATTTTATTTTTCAATGACAAAGGCAACTCACTAAGACTCTTTAAATAATTTTTGGCAATTGTGAAAAGAGTTTCTTCATAATGTTTTCCCAATAAAATCTAAATTCTGGCCCCATGCACATCTTTAAAAATCTTTATTCTATTATAATTTGGGTATGGAGGGAGTTACCATCCTAGGAATTCCCCTTAGGGAGGGAGGAAGGAAGAAAAAGAGGAGGACAGGGTGGTGGGGGGGGGGGAGAAGGAGGAATATGGCATAAGGTAAAAAAGGGTAGAAAACATATTTTGTAACGTGAATTCTCTAAAATCCATCAATATTTCTTTGCACAATTCTGCTTTATAACTGTTAATGTTTGTTGAACAAAGGAATAAATTAATTAAATGGATCAGTCATATTTTGAGGAAGAGAGCTAGCAGATAAACAGGCTTAGAACTTCACAAATCAGATAACAATATTCTTTTTAGTTAAACACAGTATTTTCTCCCATCACATTTTGGCAAATTAGGGCAGTTTATTGCACAAAGACAAAGAAATCCCCTGGGTCAAGTCACTGACAATTAGGCTCAGGGAATTAACTGAAAATAAATCTCTTACTCCAATCCCTTTGCCTCTAAACATAGAACATTTTGGAACAAATGTGTTTGATGAAATAGTATATGAAAAATAAAATCCTCTGATCATTAGGACAAAATAATTACAATCCCTCATGTCATATTTTGTGTGAATAGCCCTTAACAAAGAGAAATAACAAAATGCAATTTTAGAGGAAGTTGATGAAAGGCTGACTTTAAAACTAAGTTATCCCTGCCTCATGTACCTGAAACAAATTATGGGCTAAAAGTCCCTTGTGGTATTTTTCCTTGACCTGTTGACTTTATGTGACTTTGAACGAGACTATAAAATTGCACTCTGCCAGATTTGACAGACATTTGGAGATTTATCTGAGTTTACTTTTAAAGGCCAATACAAGCAATATAAGTGGCATTGTCAGTCTACCTTAATATACATGTTCTAGGTTTATCTAGGGACATTGACATACTGCCTGCCATCTCCATGCTGAACCCTGTTCACAAGCAACATTGACTTGGCATATATATTTAAAAGATGATTTTTAGCATGTCTTTTCATTTTGCTAAGTCAATTTAACACAGAGAATATCAGATTTTAAGGAGACTTCAAAGATCACCTAGTCTAACTCATATGAACAGGAATTATTTGAAGAGATTGCTTTCTACAGTATCTCCATCCTGGCATCTAACTAACCCTTCCCTGTTTTAATCATATGAAAAAGAAAATGGAAAAAAATTCATTCTCTTATGCAAGTCATTGATGTTGACTAGAGAGAACGACTATTTTTCCTGAACATTCCACTAAAATCTATTTTCTTGGTGGGTTCTAGTGTTTAGTGCAATATATGGCACATGGTAGGTGGTTAATGAATGTTTATTGATTATTACTATTTATTGAATGACTGCCTGGATATCATTCCATTTAAAAATGCAATGTGGACTTATAGTTGACACTGATTTCTGAGTCAGAGCACCTGAATTAGAATGCTTATTTTGCCTTATAATACCTTATAATGACCTTGGGCAAGTCATTAAATCTTCTTTGACTTCAGTTTCCTCATTGTAAAATTCGGTAAGTTGCACTCAATGATTTCTTATTTGCCTATTAACTCTGAAGCTATTTCCCTAATGGTTATTTTTTTGCATTCTGTTTATTCAATTATTGGGAAACTTCCAAAAATGGAGAATCTAGGAAGGAATTATCCTAGAAAGATAGGGCATATCCAGTCTGAGAAGGCAACTGGGAAGAGGGTATAAAACTATAGAGCCCAGAGTAGAAGCAGAGTAGATTTCACTAGACAATTGGGTTTCATTTTACTTTTACCTTCAACACAACTGAAAAATGAAATTAAAATAAAATAAAAACTTTTAAAAACACTTCTAAATCCATTGCCAGTTTTAGTTGATTATGAATATTATTACTCTTGAGAATATCCTTTCAGGTCATATTACTCATCTGTATTCACTCTACTTTTGTATTCAAGGTATAACCTTTGGCTCAAATGGACAGTTGCATGGGATCCTCTTCATTGGTGAAGATGGATTATTCAATGCCTCAGTGTATGTGAGGGGTAGAATTGTTGAGACTTAGAAGCCAGAGAAGGCAGGATCTCTCTTCTCTCCAGTTCTCACCAACTTGACCTGATCCTCAGAAGCTATTAGGCATTATTAAGTCATTAATCTCCACAAAAGAGCAGAGAGTCCTATAGAAATAGCCATTTGGGTTATAATATCTTATAATGAATCACAATGTTCTCTAGAAAGAAAGAAAGAAAGAAAGAAAGAAAGAAAGAAAGAAAGAAAGAAAGAAAGAAAGAAAGAAAGAAAGA
>NW_025390778.1:0-4480 GCF_016433145.1 Gracilinanus agilis | reverse complement strand
GAGAGAGAGGGGGGCAGGCCCTTTTGACTGGCAAAGTCAATGAACTCATATTTAGAATGATGTTTTTAAATGTATAAAATAAAATACAAAGGATTACAAAGAAATCCAATCTATTGAACAAATATTCAAAGATTTTGTTTTTTATGTTCATGTTTTCCCTTCGGAATCTTAGGAAAGATCCACAGTTAGGTGATGTTATTTAATATAAGATGGTGTTTGTTAGATGGAAGAAGTAAAATAACGTAAATGAACTATTTTTTTTTATGTTTGTGAAGGGTAAGACTCAAGAATTTTCAACGAACAGGAAAATTCTTCAAATTTGAACTGTCAAAAAAGAGAGAGACAGGCACACTTCTCTTCTCCACGTTCCACCCATTTTTCTTGTTTGAGTTTTTTTTTTTTTTTTCATTTTCTTCCCAGCAGGGAGAGTGGGATGGAAAAACTGAGTTTTGCAACCCTAAAACTGAGTGCTTTCATCTTACTGCAGACATCTGTCTGCTTAGCACAGTGTAGGCACTTAATGAATGTTTAGTGATTGATTATGGCAACACCTTTCAGTATGTATCTGATGCTTGCCAGTGCTTAGAACTTTTAAATTTTTCCCACTTCTTTCTTTTTCTTGCCTCTTAGGCCAGTGGTTTCCAAACTTTTTTGTTTATCCCATCAGTATACAATAAAAACAAAAAAGCTTTTTAAGCTTGCATCCCTAATATGTTTATAAATTAGGTACATGTAGTAATTAGAATATGTACATAAAAACAAAGTATACATTAAATAATAAGATGAATTAATGTATTATTGTACTATGATATAGTAGTATTTTACTAAAGATAAATTTATGTATTAACATGTAGGACCACTAGGTAGTTCTGGGCCTGGAGTCCAGAAAGCCCGAGTTCAAATATAGCCTTAAGATACTTCCTAGCTATGGGATCCTGGACAAGTCATTTAACCCCAATTCCCTGCTTTTGGCACAGTCCTGTTTCAGAATGGATACTAAGTCAGAAAGTGTGGGTTTAAAAAAAAATCCTCCTGGAAGATTATAATAGTATTTATAAGTTGTTACTTCTTCATTGATGAAACTTTTGTCAATATAAGTTTAAAAGTCTTTTGTAGTTATAATTTTTATGTAGAGGAAAAAAAATATCCCATACCTTATTTATATTTTACATTCTTTTTTCTAACCCTCTCTCCCTCCCAGCTCCCTACAAATTCTGAGATCTTAGACCTGAACCAAAACTGAAACTTTAAACATTTATCTCCAGGGGCCTGGGGTGGGAGGATGTAAAATGCCAAAGAGTACCAAAAAAGAGCCTCATTCTTTAGATAGTGGGGTTACTCTCAGGACCAAACCCAGTCCATACATGCATAGGTCCAAAGCAAAATGGGAGATAATATGCCAAATGGGATCAGCAGCAGATTCTAGTTGTTAAACATGATCAAAATTATTTTCTCTTTTATGATCATCTCCTATATTGACCTGATCTGGTTCTCCTCTCATTTTTTTCATAATATTGGAACTTTAATATTCAGTTTTGTAGTATATATACATCTATTGTGTAAGATAATAGTTTAAACCTAATTTGGCATAACTCATGCTGATTTATAGATTAGTATTTACCTTTGTAAATGCTCATAAACTACCCTCAAGTGATGTAGTCTAGAATTTGGCCAGGAATCAAAATCAAACTCATTGATCTATAGCTTAAAGAATTTGTTTTCATTGGGAAAATTGGGCCATTTGCCTATCTACAGTTTGACAGCATTTCTCCTATTTTCTGTTATTTCTATTTGCTTTTCCTCTTTATCTCATTATCAATTTTACTTCAGTTTTCACCAACAAATACCCATATTGAGTATAATAATAAGAACATAAAAAATAAGAAAAGTGAACAAATACAAGGAAACAAAAAGATGTCAGAAAAATTATGCCCATAAATTTTTATGAATCAATTATCAAACACAAATCAGACTGCGTTGTTTACTTCAGTCCACTTGTAAATTTCCATGATTTTCCTAAGATTGCTGACAGAGAGTGGCTTAGCAATCATATTGGCCAGTTTCCTTAGCATCCTTGAATATAATTTATCCTGGCTTGATGAATTGAATTCAATGACGGCCATGTCTTTTCCTGCCGTCTCATTGTTTTTCATCAATTTCAACTTCTTATTGTTCATTTTTGTTTTTTCCCCACCTAGTCTGAAGAATGTTCTGCCTAGAGGAGAAAACAGAAGCAAAATGCAAATGGAATAATTATTTCCTATGTATGGGGGCATTAAACAATGAGCCTCTATCTGGAGAGGACTCAAAATATGTTTTGTTTGATGCAATGTTTGTAGGGAGGCTTAGAGGGCCTTTTGTGCAGGTATTCTCTAACCTCCATTCTGCTTACTATGAGATGATGAAAAATTTGCTGTCAAAGCAGAACTCAATATGTGTACAAATGGTACACAGTTGAACTCTCTTTTCTCTTTGCTGGCAGCTTTCAAGTAGTGATGGGTAAGAAAGGCTGTGCACTTCCAGATTGGGTTAGGGTAGAGATGGGGGAGATAGCAATAATGGCTGTTGTGGATTCCCTCACCCAAATGCCATGTGGTTGTGAATACATGTCCAATCTGTTTCTGCTGAGTTTTATTTTATTCCTGATCTTAGGTAAGTGAGTATCGGAGACAAAATGAATCCAGTTATGAATTTAGGAGCCTATAAAGGGTAGAAGCACGATCAAGGATGTCCTTCAGCAACCATGGTCAGAAACATCAGAAGCCAAATCCAAGAAGGAGCCAGCCCTGAGGGGTGACTTTAGTACAGCCCAGGACTGAACTGACCTGGCAGCTGAGACCCTGAGACCTGAAAACAAGGGAGTGACTTACCCATTAACTCTGTCACAATGAGAATTGAGCTTTGCTGGGGGAATTTTTTTTTTCAATCATTTAAAGTCTAAGCCTGTTCATCCTAGTAACTGATGTGACAGAGTACTTCCCACATCAGGGATGTTGTATTTCAACCCTTCCTATACCTTCTCAATGAATACCCCTTTGTAAAATCTAATCGATATTGGGGCAGCTAGGCGGTTTAGTGGATTGAGATCCAAGCCTAGAGATGGGAAGTCCGGGGTTGAAATATGGCCTTAGGTACTTCCTAGCCATGTGACCCTGAGCAAGTCACTTAACCCCTATTGCCTAGCCATTATTGCTCTTCTGCGTCAGAACCAATGCACAGTATTGATTCTAGGATGGAAGATAAATGTTTAAAAATGAAAAAAAATTTAATTGATGTTAATTGTTTAATTGACAGCAGGAAGATGTTAACTAGGGAAATGATATTGGGAGAATATAATAGATGGAGGCTTGTGAAAGAAAGCATTTGAGAACTCACAGCTCTTGGTGGGGATTGGGGTGCAGTTCCACAAGCACGAGCCACTCTCTAGAGCAGTGATTCCCAAAGTGGGCACTACCGCCCCCTGGTGGGTGCTGCAGCTATCCAGGGAGGCAGTGATGGCCACAGGTACATTTATCTTTCCTATTAATTGCTATTAAAATTAAAAAAAATTAATTTCCAGAGGGCTAAGTAATATTTTTTTCTAGAAAGGGGGCGGTAGGTCAAAAAAGTTTGAGAACCACTGCTCTAGAGACTCAATCCAAAAATCTGAGTGGGTTGGGAGATGAAGTCCCAACCGATTTGCTACATTTAATAATCAAAATTTGTCTTTAAGGTTTTCAAAGCACTTAACATACATTAATCTCAGTTCTCGCATCCACTCTGTGAGATAGTAACAGAAACAGACAATGGAGAAATTAAAACTCAGAAGTTTTGTGACTTGTTATGGAGGGTTGCTAAAGATTAGTAGCCAGTGGACCAGTTGACAGCATCTGAGCCTAGAAACTCCATTTTGGCAAGGATTTGTTCTCAGCTTCATCAGATTCCACTCAAATATAACTCATCCCTCATATCACAAGGTTCTCTTATTTTCCTTCCTTCTTTGTTTTTTTTTTCTTCCTCCTTCTACCTTGCTCCAGAAACAAGTTACAAGTGTGCCTGCTACTATTTTTCCATCCAGCTCTCCTTTGGGGCAGAAAAATCTCTTCCTTGAGGTGAGCAATTCATTTCTCACCATGAAGCTTAGACTAATGGAATTCCATGGAATATTTGTGCTGAAAGAGCACTGCTACATCAGGGTTAGTGGGTTTCTGATTTCCACTTGATTCTGAGTATCCTTCAGCAAAGAGTTCCAGCCTTGCCCCTCTCTAATGAAAGTCACTTCTAGCATCTTGTAATTTGAACCAGAACCACTGATCTACTGGTCTGTCAGGCTAATAACACCTGCTAATGGTTACACAGTTTATAAATGTCAGGAGTAGGAGTCAAACTCAGGTTTCTCATTCAAAAGTTCAACATTTTTTTCACTGCAACACACAAATCTCCCATCTCTCTCTCTCTCTCTCTCTCTCTCTCTCTCTCTCTCTCTCTCTCTGTCTCTTAT
>NW_025390777.1:0-3808 GCF_016433145.1 Gracilinanus agilis | reverse complement strand
TTCAAGGAGCACCAATGACATCATGGAATGATAGTATATTATTATATCATATTATATTCTTTGATAGTATGGAATGATAATGGTTTAGCATTTGATGAAGAATAAGATGAAAGAAAACTGGAGAGGTAGCAATGGGCCAGGTAGCGGAGGATTTTGAATGACAAAGGATTTTACTTTTGATCCCACAGGCATTAGGGAATCATTGGAGATGTGAATGATAGTACAGGTTGAGGTGATGGGGTCATATTTGTACTTTAAGAAAATTAATTTAATAGCTGAGTGGAGGATGATCTGGATTGGAAAGACATTAGAGGGAAGGAAACCAATCAACAGGTCACTGAAATACTCTAAGCATGAAATGGCGAGGCCTGAACTAGGATGGTGTCAAAGGATAGAAGAGGCAGACATTAGAGATGTGAAAATAAAGCCAAGAAGACTTGTCAATAGATTGAATGGGGGTGAGGCAGGAATGAGAGGGAAAGTGTGAGGTATCTAGGATGATTTCTAAATTGCAAGCCTGGGTGACTGGAAGGATAGTGGTATTCTGAAGAGAAACAAGAAAGTTCAGAAGAGGATTTGTGGGAAAGAAAATAAGTTCAGTTTTGTGCATGTTGAGTTTAAGGTTTCTATAAGACATCCATTTAAATATGTTGAATAAGCGGTTGTAAATTAATTGAAGGCACAGTTTATCAGGGATTGTAAGATAAGATAAGCAAGAGTAAGTCCAGGGAGTGTGCAGCTTATTTTTTTTTAAACCCTTACCTTTTGTCTTGGAGTCAATACTGTGTATTGGCTCCAAGGCAGAAGAATGGTAAGGGTAGGCAATGGGGTCAAGTGACTTGCCCAGGGTCACATAGCTTGGAAGTGTCTGAGGCCAGATTTGAACCTAGGACCTCTTGTCTCTCGGTTTGGCTCTCAATCCACTGAGCCACCCAGCAGCCCCCTAGTATGTAGCTTATGGAACCAAGAATTGGATGCTAACAGAATCAGACCTAATAAGAGTAGCTTTCTTAAGCTGTGATAGATGATGCTTGTCATAAAGGCAAAAGTACCTTTTTTTTTTTATAAACGGTGGTCATAAGAAGGGCAAGAAAATATCATTTCTGCTCACGGGATGGACATGAAGTAAGTACATCCATTGCTGACAAAGCAGTCATAAAATGTACAGTAGAATGTGTGAGGGGAAAATGTCAGAGGGTAGAGGTTCATATGATATTCTTCCTCTAGTTGGCATTTTTCATCAGGCCAAAAAAGGTGGAGGTCTTTTAACTAGTACATTTTTGTAGTTAATCAAGTATTCTCACAACACAATAAGTAGTTTAAACCTGCTTCTTAATGGGCTAAAAAAATCTGATATAAGAACAGAATCATTTTAAGCGAATGTGAATATAATATGGATCAGTAGCTATATGCTCAACCTTAAGTGACTACATATGAATATGGGTATATTGAACAATCATTATGTAATCACTCTAAATTGGGTGACATTGATTCTAAGTAAACTAAGGATAGATCACTGCAAATTATGGATTTTAATGAACCAATAATCAATAATAAATAAATTATTTTTCATAGAACATACCATCTATCTAGTTGGTAAGAAGATAGTGCTAGCTTATCAAGGAAAGAGACATTTTTATATTCTCTATTCTTTCTTTTGATGTCTCCTGACTTTTTCCAAATTCAATGCTCATGATTGACCTATATATAATATATATGTATTATATATATAAAAATAACAATTTTTTTTCTCTAATCTCACTGAACAATAGGATCCCAATTCTAGTTCCGCAAGGTATAATAGAGAACCTAGTGATTTAAGTATAATGTTATCCTTGTTTCCCATTCCTCAGAAACTACTTATATTTTTATTCCCATCATTCAAGAAAGATTATTCCTCGACAAGTTTGGATAAAACACTCCAAAATGACCAGAAGGATTGCCCTCTTGAGGTGCTATTTCACACTTATCAGACTGGCCAATATTACAGTAAAAGAAAAATAATAAATGTTGGAGGGGATGTGGCAAAATTGAGATACTAATGCATTGTTGGTGGACTTGTGAACTGATCCATCCATTCTGGAGGGCAATTTGGAATTATTCCCAAAGGGCTATAAGATAATGCACATACCATTTCATCAAGTGTGAAGATTAAAATTAATATACAAGAACTAAGTATTATATTTTTAAAAGTTTATTAATAATTAATAAAGTAAAAAGCTACCTAAACCATCCATCCCACTAGCAAAAGGAGAGAGAAGAGAAGGAGGAGCTACAGAACTGATAAAACAATAACATGACCATCCAAATGTGGAGGCACAGGAGAGATTAAAGGAAATTTTGGGAAATACTAAGGGGCTTCTAGGGGATGAAGTCCAAGGATTCAAAATCTCCATTTATACACAAGTAATATCATTACTAGGTTGGTGTCCCAAAGAGATAAAAAAAAAATGGGAAAGGGCTGCTTGTAAAAAAATATTTATAGCTTTTTTTTTATTGTGGTGGCAAAAAATTGGAAACTAAAGGGATGTCTCTCAACTGAGGAATGGCTGAAGAAATTGTGGTATATGCTGGTGATAGAATACTATTGTGCTATAAGGAATGATGAACAGGATGATTTCAGAAAGAACTGTAAAGACCTACATGAACTGATGCAGAGTGAAATAAACAAAATTAGGGAAACGTTGTACACAGTAACAGAAATATTGTAGAATGATCAACTCTGATGGATTTAGCTACTATCAGCAATACAATGATCCAAGACAATTCTGAGGGACTGGTGACAAAGAATGCTAGTGACCTCCAGAGAAAGAACTGTTGGAGTAGGAATGTAGATGAAAGCATATGATTTTTCACTTGTTTATTTGGGTATATGTCTTGGAGTATTGGTTTTATAAGATTATTCACTTACAAAAATGAATAATATGGAAATACATCTTGCATGATAATACATTTATAACTCAGATTGAATTCCTTGCCAGCTCTGGGATGGGGAAGGGAAGAAGAGAGGGAGACCATTTGGATCATATAACCTTCAAAAACATATGTGCATATTAGCAGCAATGCAAGGATCCAGAGTAATGCTGAGGGTCTTATGAGAAAGAAAACTAGCCACATGCAGAGGAAGAACTGTGGGAGGAGAAACATAGAAGAAAAACAACTGCTTGAACACATGGGCTGAAGGGGATATTATTGGGGATGTAGACACTAAATGATAACTCTTGTCCAACTATCAATAATATGGAATTAGGTCTTGATCAATGATACAGATAAAATCCAGTGGAATTGTGTGTTGGCTAAGGGGAGTTAGGGAGGCTTGGGGGAGAGGGAAAGAACATGAAACATGTAACTATGGGAAAATATTCAAAATAAAAATTAAAAAAATGTGGAAATTTGTTATCACATTTAATTAGCAACAAATAAATAGATAGATAATTTTAAAAAGTGATTGATCTCTTAAGGAAGAGGTCAAACACTTTTGGGGAAATTTTTTGAGATCGGTTGGTCACATAAACATGTCCAAAGCACACTGTCTAAGTATCTGAATTGTAACGCCAGAAAGTTTTGTAATCTTCAATCAAACCACTGAGGCAGAGCTCTGAGGTAACAGCCATTTGTTTAAGGGACCTGCCCCACTTTAATGATGAGAATTAGATCTTCATCATCTGAAATCTTCTCTTGGGCCTCAGGACTCTGGAGGATCTACTGACTCTAAGATAAATCACCTACCTCTTTTGACTTTTATCCATCTAAACACAGATCAGAGTGATAGACCCTAACACTGACTATGAAATATTAAAAAATACTA
>NW_025390776.1:0-3244 GCF_016433145.1 Gracilinanus agilis | reverse complement strand
ATACTGGGGCTCTATTGCTGTGATGCTGCCTCTTAGAATATATTATATACACATATACATATATATGTGTATATAATATATAGACTGGGTCTTGAAACTAGGAAGACCTGGGTTCAAATTCTGCCTCTTACCATTCTAGTGGTATGAGGGGAAACTCTCTTCAAATCAATTAATCTCAGTACTCTAGGTCATTTTCTAAGACTATAAGTTGAAGAGAAGTTGCCAACCTACGTTAGTAGAGGGAGTTTCCTCACTCAGGAATTCCCTAAATTATAGGTGCATTCCCTATCTTTTATATTTACTTCATATATACTTATATATGTCCATGTTGTCTCTGATAGAATATGTTTCTTGAGAACAGAGATTATTATTTTTTTTATTTATATCTCCAGCACTTGGCACAGTACCTGACTCATAGTAGGAACTTAATAAAGGAGTATTCATTGATTGACTGACAATAGAAACCCATTACTAATGAATAGCTTCTGGATAAACTGATGAGTATAGCTGAAAATACAAGGGTGATGAGATCCAGGGAAGTTCCTCAAGTTCTCTTACATTCGGAACCCTCCTATTTAAAATTATTGATCTCTCCAAGGTTTGGCAGTCAGGGTTACAGAGTTAAAGAAGGACACCTTTTGCAAGCAGGTCCCTTTCTCCTTCAGATCCAACATGGACAACCAATCCTACAATCATAGGAGACCTCAGTGGCCATTTTTTTTACACACATTTGAAATCTGCCTCTCTGAGACTTCCCCCACTGGTCCAAGTCTTTGGGGCCAGAAGATAGAATGACTCCTATGTATTGTTCAGTCATTTCATTGGTGTCTGACTGTCTATGTCCCCGTTTGGGGTTTTCATTATAAAGATACTGGAGGGATTTGTCATTTCCTTCTCCAATACATTTGATAAAAGGGGAAACTGAGGCAAATAGAGTTCAAGTGACTTGCCCAGGATCACACAGCTAGTAAGTGTCTGAGATTGATTTGAACTTGGGAAGATATCTTCCTGACTGTAGACCAGGCACTTTGTTCAGCTGCTCGCACCTGCCCTTATTTTCTATGTGGTAAGTCTTCAAATACATAAAGGCAATCAATCATCCTATACTAACTATTCCTTGCTTTCAATACATCTTCTTCAGACTAGACATCTGTAGTTCCTTCAACTGATTCTTATATGGCACAATCTCTAGTCCATGAACCAATCTGGTTGCCCCACTCTCCATGAGTTTCCCAATGTCCCTCCTGAAATACGGCATCCAAAATAGATTCTGCCCTTCCAGATTTGGTCCAGATTTGGTCTAAGCAGGATGCTTACTTCCCTTGCTCAGGATGCTGTTATTATTAAAAAAAAAAACCCTTACCTTCTATCTTAAAATCAATACTAAACATCAGTTCCAGGGCAGAAGAGCAGTAAGAGCTGGGGAATCGAGTTAAGAAACACAACTAAGAAATATCTGAGACTAGATTTGAACCCAGGACCATCTCTAGGCCTAGTGCTCTATCCACTGAGCCATGTAGCTGCCCCCCTCAGGAAACTATTACTATATGAATCCAAAGATTGGATCACCTTTAAGAATAACAACAGGGGGCAGCTGGGTAGCTCAGTGGAGTGAGAGTCAGGCCTAGAGACGGGAGGTCCTAGGTTCAAATCTAGCCTCAGACACTTCCCAGCTGTGTGACCCTGGGCAAGTCACTTGACCCCCATTGCCTACCCTTACCACTCTTCCACCTATAAGTCAATACACAGAAGTTAAGGGTTTAAAATTAAAAAAAAAAAGAAAAGAAAAGGATAACAACAA
This sequence comes from Gracilinanus agilis, assembly GCF_016433145.1. NCBI lineage: Eukaryota > Metazoa > Chordata > Mammalia > Didelphimorphia > Didelphidae > Gracilinanus > Gracilinanus agilis. Next base: position 1,443 of record NW_025390776.1, on the reverse strand, counting down.
TAATTACAAAAAAATAATAATAAAAATAAAAAAGAATAATACTAATATCTCCAATTTCAACCATGGTTTAAGCTCTACTGAGTTCTTTCCTCACCAACACCTTGTGAGATAAGGAGTACAAATCGTCCTATCCTCATTTGCAGACAAGCTAGTGCTGGATCCATAACTTGGACTGGAGTCTTCTCAAGTCCAGAACTCTCAGCCTTCCCCATCCTGACATTTGGTGGCCAGAAATACACAGCTAGTAAGTATCTGAGGCTAGATTTGAACTCGAGTCTTCCTGATTCTAGTCCTAATACTCACCGTACCAACTAGCTGCCCTTCTTTGCTTGTTGTCTCTCCTCTTAGCCTGGAAGCTTTTTGAGAGCAAGGACTTTTTTTGTCATTTTTTTTTTGTATTCCTGGTGTTCAGCACAGTGCCTGGCACATAGAAGGTGCTTAATAAATATTTGTTGATGTGACTTGATGGTTCCTTCCTTCTCCAAGACCTGGTAGTCTAGTTCAGTGTTTCCCAAAGTTTTTTGGCCTACCGCCCCCTTTCCAGAAAAAATATTACTTAGCACCCCTATCACATACTATCACCACACCCTTACAGTTATTCACCACCCCCAAATGCACCACTGGCCATCACCTCCCCAGGATAGCCACAGCACCCACCAGGGGGCAGTGGTGCCCACTTTGGGAATCACTGATCTAGTTTCTCTGTCCAAGAGAGACTTGAGGACAATTTCCAGCTGTCTCACAAGGTCGGTTTCCTTCTATGGAAACTTGGGGGGCCCCAGGGCCCTGAGTTCCCCTCAGAAATGAATCTGTAAGGCAGAGAGCAGCCAACGTGATCTTGGGCTGCATTGAGATGCACGACGTTCAGCACTCAGCATCATCCACCTCTACTGAGACCAGACAACATCTGGAGGAAGAATTCTGAACCTGGGGTCTATGACCAACAAGGATGCCGAGGATAGATTTCAGGGGGGTTCATGAACTTGAAAAGAAAAAAAAATTACATCTTTATTTCAACAAATTTTTATTTGAAATTTAGTGTTTTCTTCAATTATTTAAAATCCTCTTTTTAAGAAAGGGCCCATAGGCTTCACCAGACTGCCAGAGGGGGTCTATGGCACAGAGAATGAATGGGCTCAAAACTCCTTTGACATCCAAAGCCTTTTCATGACTTGGCCGGCCCCTCTCATGTCTCCTCCTGCCTTATCTCCTTTTACTTGCTTCCCAGCACTCTCTGCTACCATCAAATTGGACATCTCTCTTCTCTTTTTGCATAGTTTGCATTCCCTTATCACTATCCCTATATGTCAGTTGGTCTGAGTGCCTGAAACATCTTCCCAATTCCCTTTCACCTAGAGAATGAATACCAACTTTGCCTTCAAAGTCTAATTTTTTAGAACAGAAGAATATTATAGAATATTAGATATTAGAATAGTATTATTA
>NW_025390775.1:0-10231 GCF_016433145.1 Gracilinanus agilis | reverse complement strand
CTCTCTCTCTCTCTCTCTCTCTCTCTCTCTCTTTCTCTTCCTCTCCCTCTCCTCTCTTACATACATTGTTTTTTTTAATTTAAACATTTATTAATAATCATTTTTAACATGGTTACATGATTGATGCTCCTCCTTTCCCCTTCACCACCCGCATTCCCCCCACCCATGGCCGATGCACATTTCCACTGGTTTTGTCATGTGTCCTTGATCAAGACCAATTTCCAAATTGTTGGTGGTTGCATTGGTGTGGTAGTTTAGTGTCACATCCCCAATCATGTCCGCCTCAGCCCATGCGTTCAAGCAGTTGCTTTTCTTATATGTTTCCTCTCCTGCAGTCCTTCCTCTGAATGTGGGTAGCATTTTTACCATAAATCCCTCAGAATTGTCCTGGGTCATTGCATTGCTGCTGGTACAGAAGTCCATTACATTCGATTTTACCACAGTGTATCAGTCTCTGTGTACAATGTTCTTCTGGCTCTGCTCCTTTCACTGCATCAATTCCTGGAGGTCTTTCCAGTTCACATGGAATTCCTCCAGTTTATTATTCCTTTGAGCACAATAGTATTCCATCACCCACATATACCACAGTTTGTTCAGCCATTCCCCAATTGAAGGACATACCTTCCTTTTCCAGTTTGTTGCCACCACAAAAAGTGCAGCTATAAATAACATACATTGATTTTTGAGGATACCGAAGACAGTAAAAATAGACTCCAACATAAAAGCAGCAATGGAGATTAGAAGTGAGTGGGAAGTGGGGCAGCTGGGTGGCTCAGTGGATTGAGAGTCAGGCCTAGAGACGGGAGGTCCTAGGTTCAAATCCGGCCTCAGACACTTCCCAGCTGTGTGACCCTGGGCAAGTCACTTGACCCCCATTGCCCACTCTTACCACTCTTCCACCAAGGAGCCAATACACAGAAGTTAAGGGTTTAAAAAAATAAAAAAATAAAAAGAAGAAGAAGTGAGTGGGATGTTCTATCCTATAACAGTTGTTTCAAAGACTTCTTGGTCTTACCATACTTTCCTCCAATCTAATTAAGCTATTTCCTTTATTGTGACCTTGAAGTCAGAGTGGCCAAAAGAACATGTCAGAAGTGGAAGGAAAAGAAGTGGCCAGTAGAGAGGGACTAGAACCGATGAGTGACAAGTAAAGATGGACACATTCTTCTGGCCTGACCAGAGGGCTGGCTGATGGGCTGAGGGCTTGTGCAACATCCCCTCCCCACTCACCTTTGCAAATGACCCATATTCTTCACTGATGAAAGACAGAACAAACCAGTACACGTGGGTCCTCCCATATATGTTAAATCATGATTGTAAAAATAATAAGACCAATGCACGATCCCTCTCTATCTAGCTCATGAGAACTTGAGAAGAATAAAGGATTTCTAGTTAAGACCCGATTGTCCACGGATACAAAGTACCCCAGGGTGCTTACAGCCCTCACAGCACCCTCATCTCAGGCAGCTGCCTTACAAATGTTCTTTTTTGGTCAAAAAGCAGTCAAGAGGAATTAAGAGAAAAAGGACAGAGAACAGAAGCTGTGCTTCACTCTTTTTATTTTTTAAATCCTTACCTTCTATCTTTGAATTGGTACCCTATATGAGATCAGGGCAGAAGTCTGGTAAGGTCTAGGTAGTGGGGGTTAAGTGACTTGCCCAGAGTCAAACAGCCAGAAAGTGTCAGAAGTCACATTTGAACCCATCTGCAGGTCTGGCTCTCTATCCATGGAGCTGCATTGATGCCCGAGCTAGTTCGCTCTTTAAAAAAAAAAAAAAAAAAAACCTTTACCTTCCTTCTTATAATCAATACTGTGTATTAGTTCTAAGACAGAAGAGTGGTAAGGGTAGGCAATGGGGGTCAAGTGACTTGCCCAGGGTCACACAGCTAGGAAGTGTCAGAGGCCAGATTTGAACCTAGGACCTCCCTTCTCTAGGCCTGACTCTCCATCCACTAAGCCACCCAGCTGCCCCCAAGCTGGTTTACTCTTTTTTTTTAAACCCTTAACTTCTGTGTATTGGCTCCAAGGCAGAAGAGTGGTAAGGGTGGGCAATGGGGGTCAAGTGACTTGCCCAGGGTCACACAGCTGGGAAATGTCTGAGGCCGGATTTGAACCTAGGACCTCCCATCTGTAGGCCTGACTCTCCATCCACTGAGCTACCCAACTGCCCCTGGTTCACTCTTAAGAAAGTCTGCACCACTTGCCTGCTTCCAAGGCAGAACCTCTGGGCCAGTGGCCAAGGTACCCACCTTCATGACCTGACCTGACTCAGAAAGATGCCAAAATTCAAAAAATTGGAAAATGAGAGAATGTCCTTCTATTAGGGAATGGCTGAACAAATTGTGGTATCTGCTGGTGATGGAAAACTATTGTGCTCAAAGTAATAATAAACTGGAGGAATTCCATGTGAACTGGAAAGACCTCCAGGAATTGATGCAGAGTGAAAGAAACAGAACCAGGAGAACATTGTACACAGAGACTGATACACTGTGGTAAAATCGAACATAATGGACTTCTCTACTAACAGCAATACAAGGATCCAGAGCAAGGCTGAGGGACTTATGAGAAAGAAAAGTAGCCACATTCAGAGGAAGAACTGAGGAGAAGAGAAACACAGAGGAAAAACAATTGCTTGATCACATGGGCTGATGGGGATATTATTGGGGATGGATGTAGACACTGAATGATAACTCTAGTCGGACTATCAATAATATGGAATTAGGTCCTGATCAATGATACATGTAAAACCCAGCGGAATTATGCGTCTTTTGGGTTTGGGGGAGAGGGAAAGAACATGAAATATGTGACTAGGGGAAAATATTCAAAATAAAACTTTAAAAAAAAAAAAGAAAGAAAGATGCCAAAATTGCCTTTTAACAACAAGATGTCAAACTCTTTTGCCTTGGAAGGCAGGAAGCTGGAATCTCCATCTTCTTAACTACCCAGGTAGAATGTGTCCCTGTTTGCATGCAGGGGTGGTGAGAGGGGCAGCGCAGAGGAGGGCAGCAATTAAGATTCCTGACAACTCGGGGCTCTCGTTCATTAGGCAGGTGCAGCACTGCGGGGGCAAAACGTCACCTACGAGGTCAGATTTGCGGTGTTGGCGTTGCTTAAAGGTTTCTCCTTCATTATAAAGGAAGGCTCACTTAGTTAGAGGGCTATCTGGGAAAGAGAGATTTGGAAGCATCAGGCATTCATCAGACTGGCTGCTTAATGTCTTCTCCCCACCACCATCACAGCCCTGAAATTCCCACATTAGTCATCCATTTGGGTTAAGGCAATAAAGAGCGACGATAATATGAAAATGGGTTATCTGGAAGGAACGCCACATTAAATTACCGTAGTTCATTAACACCTCAGCCCAAGTGAATTCATCAGTGCTCTAGGAGGCATCCAGCAGAGCCTGGAGATAAAGAGAATCGGATCGGATCAGAGCCGCACGGAATGCCATCTGGGGAGGGCAGGGCTCAATGGGGCTTGGGTATCCGGAGAGAGAGGCCAGAAGCTTGAGGTAAGGAAGCTGGACAGTTCCAGGCAGCACCAGGACACAAATGAACCCATAATGAACTTCTAAGGTCATGGTTTTGAGAAGGTGTCATTTCCCTTCCCCTCTTTTCCTATTAAAGTCTAATGCCATGTTTGCCTCTGGCTAAAGGGAAGATGAAAGCCTCCTGAGTCTCTGAGAATTGGGGCCCCTGGGAGAAGAGGCAAGCGTGTTAATAGCAGCCCCCAAATTTAATAATAATACTAGCTACCCTTTAGATGGTATTAAGGCTAAATAAGACATTGGAGAAGGCAAGGAACGCACTGAACTCCATCATCCCCGCTTTCATGTTGCCCCTGGACTTCCATGACTAAAGAGTGAGGCTGAGGACCCCTTTGTGCCTCATTATCCTGTCCTCTTTGACAGATGGAAGCCACTTCTGAGAGGCCCAGCACCATCTCTCCTATTCTGTAGGAATGCAGATCCACGGCTGGAAGGGAACGGAAGGCCAAGCCTCTCGTTTCCAGAAGAGTCAGAGACGTTAGATGACATCGAGCCAAAGCTGGCTGGATCGAAGCCTGTGGCTGTGAACCCATAGCACGTATGCCAGAGGGGCACTCAGAGCCCTCTCTGTGGGCACACCCGCCATCACCCCAGCACAGAGTTTGCCAGAGTTTGTTACTAGAAAGCCAGAGGGACACGGGACCGGGCTGCTACCCTCCCTCTCCCCACACGTGCCTAAAGACATCACCCGCTCCTCTAAAAGGTTCGCCATCACTGATTTAAGCCAACTGAGGCCCTGAAGGGGTAAGCACCTTGCCTGAGAGCCCAGATATTAAGAGGCACAAGTAGGATTCAAATTCACATCCTGTGACTCCAAAGTCTCCATTTTTCTACCATAAGAGGAAAAAAATATGCAGAGAGGGAGGTCTCTTTCCTCATATAATAGAATTTCAGGCTTCTATTTAAGCAGGTAGAGGAAGAAGCAAGCCTGTGAAATCCTACCATGTCCATTGTTATTGAGTCACTTCAGCTGGGTTCAATGATTTGTGACCCCACTGGGGGTTTTCTTGGCAAAGATACTGGCGTGGTTTGCCATTTCCTTCTCCAGCTCATTTTACAGATCAGGAAACTGAAGCAAACAGGGTCACACAGCTAAGAAGTATCTGAGGTCAGATTTGAACTCGGGAAGATGTCAGCTTCAAATTATTCGTGTGTGTGTGTGTGTGTGTGTGTGTGTGTGTGTGTGTGTGTGTGATCAATATGGCGAGTCCACTGATCAATGTTATAAGACTGTAAGTGAAGGATCTTTGCTAGAAGGGGGGCACTTCCCCAATTCATCACAGAGTTCCCCCTCCCATACATAAGATCAGGGGAGCACATATATAAACAAACAGAGGTATGCTTGCACACACACGGCAGGCTGAGCCAAACCCTCTGGATTGGAACTCCTAGTTTGGTGACCTTTGGCGAATCCCTTAGCCTTTCTGGGCCTCAGACTCATCATCTTTGAAATGGGTTGGACTGTCTGGCCACCAAGGTCTCCTCTTCATGGAGTTCTGTGACCGGATAGGAGGCGCTGGGATTCAGCTGACCTGGCTACCTCACATCTGCCCTCAGTTTCTTCCTCTTTACAGTAAGGAGGTTGGAGGCCAGGGTCTCCCAGGTCCCTGCTCGCTCTGACTTCCCAGGATCTTTCTCCTCCTTAAAACCTGAAAAGAAAAGTTTGGCTCCAGAATTGGGCCTCATCCAGCTACCTGGATTTTCTCACCCGTCTGAAATCTCAAGTCGAGGCTGAAGTGGGAAGTCGGAAACGGACACGACGTCCAGGACTCCCTTGTCAGTTCCAGGCTGCCTTTCTGATCCCGGCCGTGGAGATGGACACGTGTTTCTTCAGCTTTCTTTGCTCCACCTGGTGGGAGGTGTGGGAAAGTGCAATATTGCCTCAGTCAAGAACTGGGCAGCCAACTGAGGTACCGGTCAGGCATCAGGTCCCTGGAATGGACTTTAGAGGATCAAAGGATCAGACCTTCAAGATCATTTAATGCTTTCTTTTTATATAGGAGAAAACAGGATCAGGGAGGACAGAGGACTTGCCCAATGTCACACAGCTTGAGCTTCAGAGGTATCCTCTGAGTCATAAATCCTTGGCTTTTCCCATTGCACCAGATTCCCAGAAGAACAGTACAGAAGCATAGAAATAGGAGAGTCAGCAGCCATCTGGCCAGCACAAAAGGGATTCCAGGGGGCAGCTGGGTAGCTCAGTGGATTGAGAGCCAGGCCTAAAGATGGGAGGTCCTGGTTTCAAAACTGGCCTCAGACACTTCCCAGCTGTGTGACCCTGGGCAAGTCACTTGACCCCCATGGCCTATACACAGTATTGACTCCAAGATGGAAGGGGAGGGTTTAAAAAAAGGGATTCCCATGATAACACACCCACAACGAAGTAGTTGTCCAGCCTCTTACATAACCTCCTAAGTAAGAAGGAGCCCCTCACCAGCCAAGACATGAGAAAAAAAATCATCCCCAGTAGAACCTCCCCAATAAGAGATCATGCTTAATGCCCCCAATGGGACTATTACCGCCACTTCCCAAGGCAGACCACTGCACTATGGGACAGCTCTCCCTGGCAGTCTGACCCCTGGGGCCAAACAGAATCCCCTTCTTCTTCCCACAGAATTTCAAATTCCTGCATACTGTGTGTCCCCACCGTCAACTGTTCCCATCTCTGGGCTAAACCCTCTCATCCCTTCGAAGGAGGCTTCAAGAGCATCAGGTGCATTTCTCTTGTTTTCCTTATGAGGTTCCACCCTGGGTAAGCCATCTGACATCAGACAGCCTCAGTTTTCTCATCTCTAAAATAGGGAGAAACATACCTACTCTCCTTACCATCACAAGAATCTGACAAAGGTCTAGTGACAATAGATAGACGTGATTTTCTTTTTTCATAAAGATGAGGTGTCATTAATCCATCTATGGACAGCAGAATGGCATAGTGCAGTGATGGGCCAACTTTTTAAAGAGGGGGCCAAAGGAAAGGAAATGCTCATCTGTCAGTCTGTGTCTAAGGCAACTCTTTCGAAGTTTCATTGTATTGTATCCTACTCATTGTATTCTTCAGATTAGAAATAATGTCTCACAGCTGGATAGAACATTTCAGGGGGCTGCATTTGGTCCACAGGCCATTGTTAGCCCATCACTGGCATAGTAACTGGGCTCAAAGTCTTAAGTCTTGGATTCTAGTCCAGCCTCCAACACATGAAGATTGAGTGACCCTATGTAAGTCTCTTGACTTCAAAGTGCTCCCAGCAGCTCTCTAAGTCTGGAAGGCAGAGAAAAGGCTTTGATATGCATGAGGAAAGAGAATTTCCTCATCGGATAATTTCCCATTCCAGTGAAATCCGAAGTCCAGGCTCTGTCTTGTCTCCGATGTCTGCCCTCAGCATCCTGTACCAATCTTTGTTCTCGGACCCCTCCACGTAGTCTTTCACTACTTAAAGGATCATGGGAAGATTGTTCCAAGTTTAAAAGCATAAAAGGGTGGGAAGGGAGATGGCAGGGAGGACGTGACTCCTTGTTTCTCAAACTTGATTATGTAAATGAACCTGGACAAGGATTCTGAGCTCTGGGGGGCAGAAGCAACTCCTCCCACCCAACTCCCCACTTAGAAAGCAGCGGACACGCTGCTCAATGTCAAGTCACAGCATCTCCTTTGAATTCCGACTTGGATGAGAGACAACCTCTTTGGGCCTTCACCTCCCCATTTCCCCCTAGGAGAGGCTTATAGCCTCTACCAGCCCGAAGGCCTTGAGCGAGGTCCTCTTGATTGGACAAGACCCTCGAGTCATTTTTTAAACCCTCCCCTTCCATCTTGGAGTCAATACTGTGTATTGACTCTAACACAGAAGAGTGGTCAGGGTGGTCAATGGGGGTCAAGTGACTTGCCCAGGGTCACACAGCTGGGAAGTGTCTGAGGCCAGATTTGAACCCAAGACCTGCCATCTCTAGGCCTGGCTCTCCATCCACTGAGACAACCAGCTGCCCCCACTCAAGTCATTTTGGTACCATCAAGGACCTGTGGTGCTTCTCCTGATAAACTCTCATTCTCTCTCCCGTTAGCAGCCCTGCCATCCTGTTCATCCTTGGGAGACTTGAAGGTTAGGTTTCATGTCAATAAGTCACTCGCCAACAGTCAGCACTGGGATCGTGGAAGGGGGTTGGGATGCCATCGTAAATGCACTGATAGGACGTGTCTGTCCTACCCGAGATCAGGCTCTGACTCGGCCTTGGGAGAGTGAAGACATCATCAGGAGGGAGGTTTGGTTAACCTCGGGAGACTGAGTCATCCGTCCCATGACATTTCATTTGGACACATGAGGGTGATCTAAAGCATATGTAGCTTCCACATTATTTCTTGGGTGCTAGATGTGGCGAAAGGCCTGGCTTTGGAGTCAGAAGGCTTGGGTTCAAGTCCCGGCCCTTTTACCAGTCTATTTGACCTCGGGCTTTGTTTTCCTTCTAAGTAGAGACTCCTTCCCAAGTCCCTTCCAGTCCTAAATCTCTGAGCCCAGGCCTGACTACAAGAAGAAATGGAGCTGTCCAGGGCGCTGTATGCAGCCTGGAAGCATAAAGGATAGGAATGGGGGCAAAAGATGACAGCCGATGGGAGGAGCACCAGGGCCGAGAGAGAGAGAGAGAGAGAGAGAGAGAGAGAGAGAGAGAGAGACAGAGACAGAGACAGAGAGACAGAGAGAGAAAGAGTTTTAATGCTATCCTTGTCCTGCCAGAATTAGTAAACCTTGTGGTCATACTTAATGAGAAAAAAAAATTTTGCCAGAACAGCTGAGACCAAATGAGTGCTGTCAATGATAATCACACTTACCTTATTTCTTTGTCATTTGTAAAATAATGGGCTAGTCTACCTACACAGAATATTTGAATATTTTCCACAATGTTCCCAATCTGAAACTCTCATTTACAGAGTTCTTTCTAGTTTGTAATTGACTCTCTTTCAAAAAAACATTCTGCAGGTTCTGCCAGAAGCAAGGGGATTGGGGAAACCACGGGGACCACTAAATACAGCCAGGTTCAATTGCTCTGTGACACACCACAAAGAAAGAATGGTCTTTCTCATTCTTGGGCATCTTCTTGCAGTTGCTAGGGATGAAGATAGTTGATTCTTTTCATTTGAGCCGTGAACAACACTTGGGAGTCTCAGTATTTTTCTATTTCTATTTCTATCCATCTACCTACTTATTCATTCATTAATTCTTTGTTTTACATTACGTGTCTAATCTAGAATATGAGGAATTTTTCTTGTGGGCTACATGTAGCTAGTCTAGAGATAAAAGTACTATTTGGGAAATGGGTCATTATCCCTATTTTGATATTTGTTGTTGTTTTAGTCACATCCTACTCTTTTGAACCCATTTGGAGTTTTCTTGGCAAAGATACTGGAGTGGTTTGCCAATTCCTTCTCCAGCTCATTTTATAGATGAAGAAATGGAGGCAAAAAGGATTAAATGACTTGCCCAGGTTCATGCAGCTAGTAAGTGTCTAAGGCCAAAGTTAAACTCCAGTTCTAGCACTGTATCCATTACACTAAGTAGCTACCCCATTTGGAAATGTATTCACAGTTTAGTCTGATATGAAGGATAGGAGGGGGAGTCTATGTTAAATCTGTGACAGATTTATAATTTGTTATATGTAACTTGTAAGGCTCTGTCCTTGCTATCTGAATAGCTGGGCAAACTCCCTACTTTCCCTACCTGCCTATAGTGATGGAATTAAATCTGTCATCTCATGAGGATCTCTTTTCCTTGTTCCATGTGGAAGGGCTTGTCATCATCTCTGTATAATGAATATCTAATTACAAAAACAGGCATAGAACTTGGTCCTCAAAGCCATTTGCAGACCCTCTGTCTGCCACAACCATAAATATATTGGGTCTTTCTTCAACAAAGGAGCAGAAAATAGGGCTTCCTGGTCAGATACGATAGCACGCTCTGTTGTTAAAACATGCATCTTTGGTTTTGTATGGGCAAATCTGACAAACCACTTCATTATCTTTGCCAAGAAAACCCCAAATGGGGTCACAAAGAGTAAGACGTGGCTGAAAAACGACTGAGCAACATGTGCATATATACATAGATGTGTGTGTATACACAGGATGTCCCAAAAGTCTTCGAGTAGTTTGACTGGCTTAGTTGCACCAGTTGAGCCTTCTTGGGAGTGAGGGATTCTGAGAAGTGGTGGTGAGGAAGGGTGAGTGCTCCAGGGAGAGGGGACAAGCATGCAATAACACAGAAGTAGAAAAAGGAACACTGGGTAATCAGAACAATGAGTGAGTAGGTCAACTTGGCTGGAATACAGTGAGGGAGGGAATATGTTGTGAATTAGCTTGGAAAAACAGTCTCAATTCAGTCCGGGTAGAGTTATGTTTATTTTAAATTAAGTTGCTTTATTCCAACTATTCATTTTTGCTCTCACCTTCCCTCTCCCCATCCCATCCTTCTGGGAAAGAAAAAAAATGGAAAAAAGAAAAAAAAACACTTGTAACAAATAGGGACAGTCAAGTCAAACAAATTTCCTCATTGGCTTGTTCAAAAAACAAGTCTTAGGCTGCATCTTGAGTGGGTTTTCATCATCAGTTCTTGAGAGATATGGTTGGTCATTGTGATGCCCAGAGTTCTTAAGTATTTCAAGGGTGTTTGTCTTTAGAATGTTATTGTTATTGTATGAATTGT
>NW_025390774.1:0-4638 GCF_016433145.1 Gracilinanus agilis | reverse complement strand
GAGAGAGAGAGAGAGAGAGAGAGAGAGAGAGAGAGAGAGAGAGAGCTTTCTGAGCGGCTGGTCTATTGAAACCTAAGCTCCCTGGCTGCTAAGCTGATCCCAGGACCTAGTTCTTTCTCCTGGTCTCAGCCCAATGCTGCCTCTCTCTACACTGCCTCGTGATCCTCCACGCACGGGGGACCACGTCTTCCTGCTGCCTCAAGCTCATCGATCCGGCTGAGAACATGTGAGCGCTGATGGGCGTGGGAGGGAGGAACGCGAGGTGTGGGGCTTGTAACACTAGGAGCATGCTTTTGAGATTAAGCTTAATCCTGGGATGGTTTGGTGAATTGAGCCCTGAAAGAGACCCGGTTCCGCTCCCCACCCCCAGCCACCCCCCAAGCTTCTCCCTCTCCCTCAGTTTCCTAAAGGAGATGAGAAAACGGGGGGCCCCTCTGGGAAAATTCGAGGATGATAAGCGAGGTTTCCATGCCATTTCCTGGAAGGAGATTAATCATGGGGAGTTCTCCATCCCCCACCTCCCCCTCCTACACACACACACACACACACACACACACACACACACACACAGAGGCGCGCGCGCGCCCTCCATCCGTGGACACACGAAATATTGGCACCAGGTACTGAGATCTGCTGGAAAATATTTCTCCAAAGTCCAGGGCCGGGCGCTTGAATGAGTGTGTGGCCGCTCATTGGCTGACCGGCCCGGCTTCTGATTGGCTCCCGATCCCGGGGAGCGATAAGAGCGGCTATAAATTCCCTGGGTGCCGCTCTAGAGCCCCCAGTCTTGTCCAAGCCAAAGGTGCCAGCGCCTCCAGCCTCCGCGCAGTGGCTGCAACGCCTGCGAGCTCGCAGCCGCCAGCCTCTCCAGCTCCCCGCCTCAGCCTCCCAACGCATCCAGATCCACGTCTTCTCTGAAGCCGGGAGAGACCGGGAGGAAAGGAGGGGGGAGGAGGAGGAGGAGAAGGAGGGAAGGGGGGACAGGGGGAAAAACCCGGGCAACTTAGCGGAAACTTCTCAGAGAATGCTCCACAACTCCGCCGTGCTGCTGGTGCTGGTGATCGGCGCTTCCGCAGCCACCGAAGCGGAGCAGAATGACTCGGTGAGCCCCAGGAAGCCCCGGGTGGCAGCTCAGAGCTCAGGTAAGCGGCCGGCCGGGCACCTCGTTTTCGCGGAGCCCCTCCCTGCCCCCTCCCCCGCCCTGCGCGCCCCGGCTCTGCTCGCTCGGCTGTCTGCGGCTGCCGGTGCCGGCCGGCGAGCTCGGGGCTGCGAAACGTGCTTCCTTCGTGCCCGACGGCCCCAAAGCGGCGGGGGTAATCCAATAGCCCCAGGAAACGGACCGCCTTTGTCTAGGGCATTTCAATGCGACTGACAGAGAAGCCCGAGAGCAGGCGAGCCCCGGGCCGAGGGGGATTTCGTTGCATAAGCCTCTCGGGCTGATCGCCTGTTATCTGGCACGTACCCGGCTGGGAGGAGGGCTGGGGAGGGGGCGTGGGGAGCGTTTCCCTCTCGGGCTTCTCGGCTCGCTCTGGGCGCTTCGCAGGGACTGGCTCGGAAGGTGAGACCTCGACAGGCTGATGCAACCCAAGCCCCTCTTTGGAGGAAAAAAAAAAACCACTTGGCAACCTCCGGCTTGCGGAGAGCACATGCTAAATGGAAAAAAAAAAAAAAAAAATCCTTGAACCCTTCGGAGGGAGGGATGCTGACGGGGGTCATCGAGGCTGAATTCAGAGAGAAGCACATTCCCTCTCCCCAGCCCTCGCGTTGCAACAGTCGAGCATCACATGACTGAGAAACCCTTTAATTTTTTTTCTTTTTCCTCCCCCCCCCCCCCCAAACTGCAGCTGTTTCTCTGAGTGAAAGGGCCCTCCAGCCCCGGCTTCCGAAGCCGTCACTTGCTCCTTGCCTTTGTCTCTAAAGGGTTAAGGGTCACTAGAAGTCAGCATGGACACCCCGTAGCCCCTGTTTTAGCTCCACACCCTCGTTCCCTTTCTGGTACCCAAGCACCCTCTCTCTGCTCCCTGGCCTCTGGGAAATCATCCCCCCCCCTCCCCTCCCCTCCCCAAGCCTGGATAGGAGGAGCTCGGAGGAACCTCACCGGAGAGTCGAGCCCGAGCCCCTCATTTCACAGATAAAGAAACTGAGACTCCATGCTGGGAAGTGACTGGCTCAAGGTCACCGAGGGAGTAAGCTTCACCGCCTGGGTTCAAATTAGACTTCTGCGATCCCCGTTCCAGCCCGCCCTCCACCCCGCCCTGAAAGCTCAGCGTGGATGCAGAATTGGAGATTTCAAGCTAGAATAGGTCCGGAGACAGCATCAGCCAACGCTCTTCTATTGCAGAGGAGAAAACTGACGCCTAGAGAAGGAAAAGGAGCCCAGGTTTAGAGACGGATCGTCTAGGCTGGCCCCCTTTAGGACAGGTGAAGGGACTTGCTCAAAATAACCTCGCTAATTAGTGGCAGGATTTGAACCCAGACCTCACAGCTAGTAGGTGGCGGAGTCAGGATTTGAACCGAAGACGCCCGGGCTGACGGCAGGTGCCAGATGGGTAGCTTCTCCCTAGAACCTGCCCTGCTCCCTCCTTCCCAGAGGACCCACGGAGATTTCTCTTCCCCCTCCGCCCTCCCCCAGCCCCGCGGAGAGAGTAGTAGGTCTCTGGGCAATGGTCCCATTTCCTTTTGTATTTTGGTTGCTATAGAAATTCCGCGATTCCCTCCCCTCTCCAGCCTGCCTAAGACAATAGCAGCCCTAATGCATATTAAAACTGCTGCGAGCAAAGTTATAATTTGAACCCGTGGAAATCTATAATTAGGGAAATGACTTGTAGCATCCCAGAGGCTGGGGAGGGGGTGGGGCGGGGAAGCCCAACCGAACAACCCGGGAAGCTTTTGATCTCCGGGGAGAATCCTGTGGAATGAAGGCTGCGGAGAGCTCGGCGCGGAGCTGCCTGCCAGAACGCAGCCCCCCCCCTCCCCCCTCCCCTTCTGGAGGGGAGAAATTACTTTTATGGGAGATCTTATCCAGCAGGCGAAAAGCCTCCTGCAAGTTCTCAGCTTGCGGTTTCCCCCGGCTTGCACCGCGGGGTCCTCGCGCTCGTTCCTCCACACCTGCGATTCTCCTAAATCACGCTTAGGAGGTCTTCCGAGGGAGAAAGAGAAGCTCAGTGAATGAATGAGTGTGTGTGTGAGTGTGTGATTCGGAGCCGGCGTCCCTGGGGGGGAGGGGAGGGGGGCACTCGGGAAGGGTCCTCGCAGCTGGCTCCATTTCCTCTCCAGGGGAATGTGGCTCGGGCTGCCCAGGCGGCTCCTGGGTCCCGTCCCTGGTGGACGTGCACAGTGAGCAGAGGGAGCCTGGAAGGGTCCATTCCCAGGATTCCCAGGCCAGAGCCTGGGGGGGGGGGGGGGCGACTGGCCCCAGGTCCAAGGCCAGAATCCATGGGGAGATATTCAGGCTTCCTCCCTTCTGGCAAGAAGACCTGGGTTCAGATTCTGTCCTCTCACACTTACAGGCTGGGAGAGCCCAAGTCCGTTTCCAGGCCCAGAAGAGTTATGGATTCCCATCCACAAAATCACAGATTTGGACTTTTCTTTTTAAGGATGTTCTTTTTTTTTTTTTTTTTTTAAACCCTCACCTTCCATTTTGGAGTCAATACTGTGTATTGGCTCCAAGGCAGAAGAGTGGTAAGGGCTAGGCAATGGGGGTCAAGTGACTTGCTCAGGGTCACACAGCTGGGAAGTGTCTGAGGCCAGATTCGAACCCAAGACCTCCCGTCTCTAGGCCTGGCTCTCCATCCACTGAACTACCCAGCTGCCCCCTTAAGGATGCTCTTGAATAAGCTCTAGAGCCTAATGGACTGGTCTCCTTCCTCCTCCTCCTTCTCACCTAATAGCCTAGGCTGGTGTCTAGAATGCCTTATTAAAACAAAGACAAGGGAGACGTTGTGGGATGATCACAGACTCTTGTGGCCCTGGATCTGGGTTCAAAGTCTCCCTCTGACTGTTCACTTCCTACATGACCTTGGGCAAGTCACTTCATCTTCTTGGGAATCCCTTTCCTCTGATGTTGAATGGATTTGTTTAATGGCCTCTGAAATTCCTTTCAGCCTAAGGCAGCAGCAGTGGTGTAGATAATAACTACCAACAATTGGGCAAAGCTTTCTTCCCAACAGCTCAGTGAGCTAGGGAGTGTGGATAGTGTTATTGCCCCATTCACAGATGAACAAACTGAGGTTCAAAAAAGGTGCTTTCGATTACTTGGCCAAAGGGGTACAGCTAGCGAGTCTTCTGACTCTTAGACCCAAGGTACTTTGAGGGGGAAAGGGAAGATACCTTCCTGCTTTTCTCTGTCCAATTAAACCTGTGCCACACACAGTTGGGAATCAGAGGACCTGAGTTCGGATCCTGGCTCTGCATCATATCCTTGTATGACCTTGGACAAGGTCACCTCTGGGCTTCCCACAGGGCCTTGGAGGCCATGGATTCCCATCCTTTCACTTTAGAGGGAGAGAAAGGAATTGTCTAAGGTCAACCCAGCTGGTGATGTCTGAGATGGAATCTGAGTCCTGCCCTTCTGGCCCCCCCAAGCCCAGTGAACTAGTTAGTATCCTCCGAGGTCCCCTGGAGGCTCTAAGGAAGAAT
>NW_025390773.1:0-4914 GCF_016433145.1 Gracilinanus agilis | reverse complement strand
TCCTTCCTTCCTTCCTTCCTTCCTTCCTTCCTTCCTTCCTTCCTTCCATCAGTCTTTTCCATCTAAATGGACTCATTGCTTGCCAAAGGTTTGCTGGGCCCATGAAGTGAATCCTTACTAGGGCCCTAGTGATCTGTCACTGAGACACATCATGGTGGAGCAAGTGCCCTGGGAGGGAGGGAGGGAGTCCTGCCTGAGGGGAATTTCCCAGGCCTGGTCAAACGGAATATCTCAATGCAGTGAACAGAGCGTGAAGCGAGGAGATGCATGATAAAAGATTGCAAACTTCTATTTCCCTGACTTTGCAGCAGAGCGATGGAATGTCCTGCAGAGGCCTCAGCAGGACCGGAGAGAAGGCTGTGACAGCGAATGGAAGGAGGGAGCTGGAGATTAAAGGGAGGCCTGCGAATGGCCTCGGCCAGGGACATGGGGGCCCCCAGAGACAGAACCTCCAGGCCTTCCTGAAGTGGATCCTTAGGACGAGATGGAGGGCTCAGGGCCATCTGTGGGAGTGACCTGGAGAAGACTCGAGGACACGGTTCTCCCAGAGAGCAGGCACAGATCCCTGCGAGCAAGCAGTAGAATTCAGAGGCCACAGACTGCCCAGAGACCTTAGAACAAAGGCCGTGGAATGTCCGAGCTGAGAGAGACCTTGGAACGTGGAACATAGACTTCCATTTTTTTTAAGCCCAGACCTTCTGTCAATACAGTTCCAAGGCAGAAGAGCAGGCAGGACTGGGCAGGGGGGGTGAAGTAACTTGCCCAAAGTCCCCGAGTTAGGAAGTGTCCAAAGCCAGATTTGAACCCAGGACCTCTCATCTCCAGGCCTGGCTCTCCATCCACTGAGCCACCCAGCTGTCCCCGGAACATAGACTTTCCCACCTGGGAGAGGTCTTAGAGCTTAGAACATCAGAGAACGTTTGGTGGAGTGGGCCCCCATCACACCAAGGAGGCTCTAGCCGCCAATGGGTTCCAGGCGCTGGAGACATACAGACATACAGACATACAGACAAGGAGAGCCACCAGATGGGACGGAGGGGAGGGGGAAGGGCAAGGGCAAGCCCTGGCCAGGGCCACGGGGCAGTGTGGTGGGAGGCAGGTGTTTGTTCACAGCAGCAACAGCTGTAGGGCAAAGAGCCTTGTCTTCATGCCCAAGCCCTGGCGTGGAGCCCCGCCATTCCCGCAAGGGCCTGGAGGTGCCATGATGGGCCCAAGAATCGCTCTGCTGGCCCTGTCCGCTGTGTGCCTCCATTCAGGCTTGGTTTGGGGAAGCCCCCCAGACCTCCTAGCTTTCCTCGCTTCCTGACCCCAGGCTCCGGCCTTAGTGACTGCCCATCTCGTGGTCCCTCCATCAAGCCCGGCTCCCAGGCTGCCATTCAAGGCTGCCCATCAGCTGTCTGCCTGCCGCCAGGCCCCATCCCACAATGCCCTCTCTCCTTCTGGAGCCTGTTCTGGCCCCCTCTGTCTTCTGCGGATGGCAGGAATGACTCCTAGTAATACCCTACGTCAGCGTCACTCGGTCAAGGCAGCAATTTATTAAGTTATTATTCACTATTATTTTTATTATTTATTCATTATTATTTTTAATTTATTGTTGTTCGTTTTTATTATTAATTTATTATTTAAAATGTATTATTTTCATTTTATTATATTAATTAAATTTCTTAAGCCCCTACTAGGTGCGGCCCCTGTGCTGAGCAGCGGGTATACAAAGGACAGCCGGGGAAGAGCCCGCACGGTGCGCCAGAAGGGGGCCAGGATGATGTGGGGCCTCCCCACAGCGGGGCCACGGTGAGAGGCCCCTGGGAGAGCGGAAGAGCTGGGAGAGAATCCGGGGCAGCAAAGGAGCCAGGAGGACAGAGAGGTGTCCCGAGCACCCAGACAGAAGAGAATGTCCGGCAAAGGGCAGCCACGAGTGTCCAAAGCTCGGGAGTGGCCAAGGAGGAGGCCTGGGCAGTGGCCATCATTTGAAGAGATCCGGGTCAGTTTGGCCCAGCGATGCTGTCGGTCCCCCAGCCTGTTTTATCCTCCTTGGCCCTCCGGCCCCAGAAAGCCCCGGGAAAGGTGGGTGCCTGAATTCCAGCCAATCCCAGCAAGGGCAGGCAGTCCCGGTCTTGCTGTGGGTCATTCTATTTGTTGCCAGACCACTAACTGCCACTAGAGGGCAGGCCAAGACAGGGTTTGCTATTTCCTGCCAGGTCCTGGCCAAGCTGACCAGCCCGCAGCTGCCGAAACTGAAAGCTGGTTTCTTCTGTTCCCAAGGCCTTGGCCTTTACCGCTCCGCAGTCCGAGTCTGAGGATCTGGGTTCCAATCCTGCCTGCCGCGGACTATCTTTGTAATCTCTTGGTCTCTATCGGCCTCGGTTCCCCGTCGGTCTGGGCTTTGCATTTCCCTCTAACAGATGAGGAAACTGAGGCTGGGCATGACTCGTGTCACACTGGACACTAGCAGAACCCAGCCTGGGGCCACCCGGGCTCTCTTCCTGCCGGCCATGCCCAGGGGTCCTCCCAAGGGCCTGCCCTTCTTTTTCGGCGCAGGGAAAGAGCTTTAGCCGAGCCAGGGATTACACGGCTAATCCCCAGCTCAGCCCCTTAGCCCATTAGCTCTGCCCCCCGGCTCGTCCCCGGCGATGGAGAAGGGAGAGGGAGGCATCCCGGAACACTAAGCCTCACTCCTTTCCGCAACTGGGTCAAGGGATCGGGAGGCCGCCGACCTAAGCCACCCGTCGGGCTCCTCCCTCCCGATCTGGGGAGACTATCACACCGGGAGGGCGAGCGTACTGGGCTAGGCACTGCCCTGCCCGACTGCCGGAAACTGCGGCCGCTCCCAGCCTGGGGCGCCCCCGGCCCCCCCCTCCCCCCGTCTGCTCCTCGGCTGCCCCCTCCCCCACCGTCTGACAATTTCATGGGGGGGGGGGGAGCCCCTGATCCGCTGGCGCAGGGGAAGACCGAAGAGCTGGAGCTGGAGCTGGAGCGGGCCGCAGACGGCCTCCCCAAGAGCTCCTTCCCGGTTTCCTCCTCGTGGGGCACGCTGGGGGTTCTAGCAACAACCAAGAGGGGAGGAGCCGGCCCAGAGGAGAAGGCGATCCCCAGACCGGAAAGCGCCCAAGCAAAACATTTTATTACGAATGAAAAACATGCAAATAAAATTCTACACACAGCAGGATGGAAGGAGCTTATAGGCAAGAGCAGCAAAGCTCCGGCCCCCAGGCTTGCTTTGTAAAAAAGCATACAGTAAACTCTACAACTTGTGGGGGTGGCTGGGTAGCCCAGTGGATGGAGAGCCAGGCCTAGAGACCCGAGGTCCTGGGTTCAAGTCTAACTTCAGACACTTCCAGGCTGTGTGACCCTGGGCAAGTCACTTGACCCCCATGGCCCACCCTGACCACTCTTCTGCCTTGTGCAGTACACAGTACTGACTCCAAGACCCAATGTAAGGGTTTAAAAAACAACAACAACCCTCTAAGACTTGTTTTCTTTTATTGTTAAAACCCTCACCTTCCATCTTAGAATCGATACTGTGTATTGGGCTAGGCCATGGAGGGGTAAGTGACTTGCCCAGGGTCACACAGCTAGGAGGTGTCTGTTGCTAGATTTGAATCCTGGACTATCCATCTCTAGGCCTGACTCTCAATCCACTGAGCCACTGAGCTGCCCCTTCTACAACTTTTTTTTTTTTTTTAATTTTTGATCAGGTACGCCATTTATTTATAGTCATATTTTCGGGGTTTTTTCTTGTTTGTTTTGTTTTGTTTTTAACCCTCACCTTCTGTCTTGGAGTCAATACTGTGTATTGGCTCCTTGGTGGAAGAGTGGTCAGGGTGGGCCAGGGAGGTCAAGTGACTCGCCCAGGGTCACCCAGCTGGGAAGTGGCTGAGGCCAGATTGGAACCCAGGACCTCCCGTCTCTAGGCCTGGCTCCCAATGCAATGAGCTACCCAGCTGCCCCCTCTACAGCTTTTTTTTTTTAATTTTTATTTAATTTAATCTTTTTTAGACCCTTAACTTCTGTGTATTGGCTCCAAGGCGGAAGAGTGGTAAGGGTGGGCCATGGGGGTCAAGTGGCTTGCCCAGGGTCACACAGCTGGGAAGTGTCTGAGGCTGAATTTGAACCCAGGACCTCCCGTCCCTAGGTCTGACTCCCAATGCAATGAGCTACCCAGCTGCCCCTACAACTTATTTTTAAAACTGTTCTGCTCATTTGTTTCTTTCTGAATTTCCTTCTATTATCTTCAGTGCAGTTTTTTAATTTTAACTCTTTGATCTCAGTCCCTCCTTCCCCTCCCCACAACACTTTCTCTCACTTTCCTGAGGAAATCCAGCCGCCAGTAAGGAGGGGGCAGGGCGCGTACCAGGTGTGGGAGTGGAAGCCCGGGAGGCAGGACATAGAAAGAATGTGGCATCCAGCGAATGCTGCTTAATTTGGCCAAAATATAAAGGTCGAGGACGGCAGGGCTGTAAAACCTCAAGGAACAGGTTGATGCCTTAAGTGCCCCCACGCTGAGGAGGGATTCCACAGAGAATTGTTTTTATGTCCTTCTTAAAAATTCTGCAAAACCGAAATCTGGTGCAAGCACCCAAAGGGGGCATTTCCAGTCACCCAGCAGAACAGCAAGCGAAGATTCCATCCATGGGGGTTTTCATCTGGAAGCTCTCCGAGGAGTCTTAGAAGCACTTAATAAATTCAACACGTCCTGCTTGTCTGTTCTTCCTTCAGGTCCTGTCGGTGTGTTTTTCAATAGGTCAATGGTCTTTCTCTCTTTCTGTGTCTGTCTGTGTCTGTCTCTGTCTCTGTGTGTCTCTCTCTCAGCTTCAATATGGCTGTCCCAACAACTGTCTCCTCAATTAAGTGAGAAAGAAAGAAAGAAAGGAAGGAAGGAAGGAAGGAAGGAAGGAAGGAAGGAAGGAAGGAAGG
>NW_025390772.1:0-4673 GCF_016433145.1 Gracilinanus agilis | reverse complement strand
CCAGAATGGTTGGATCAGTACACAATTCCACCAGCAATGCATTAATGTCCCAGTTTTGCCACATTCCCTCCAGCATTCATTACTCTCCCCTTCTTTCATTTTAGCCAGTCTGCTAGGTGTGAGGTGATACCTCAGAGTTGTTTTGATTTGCATTTCTCTAATTATTAGAGATTTAGAACACTTTCTCATGTGCTTATTGATACTTTTGATTTCTTTACCTGAAAATTGCCTATTCATGTCTCTTGCCCATTTTTCAATTGGGGAATGGCTTGATTTTTTATACAATTGATTTAACTCCTTGTATATTTGAATAATTAGACCCCTGTCAGAGTTTTTTGTTATAAAGATTTTTTTCCCAATTTGTTGTTTCCCTTCTGATTTTGGCTGCATTGTTTTTGTTTGTACAAAAGCTTTTTCGTTTAATATAATCAAAACCATTTAATTTACATTTTATAATTTTCTCTAACTCTTGCTTGGTTTTAAAATCTTTCCTTTCCCAGAGATCTGACAAGTATACTACTCTATGTTCACTTAACTTATTTATAGTTTCCCTCTTTATATTCAAGTCATTCACCCATTCAGAATTTATCTTGGTGTAGGGTGTGAGATGTTGATCTAAGCCTACTCTCTTCCATATTGTTTTCCAAATTTCCCAGCAGTTTTTGTCAAATAGTGGATTCATGTCCCAAAAGTTGGGCTCCTTGGGTTTATCATACACTGTCTTGCTGATGTAATTTACCCCAAGTCTATTCCACTGATCCTCCCTTCTGTCTCTTAGCCAGAACCATATTGTTTTGATGACTGCTGCTTTATAGTGTAGTTTAATATCTGGTACTGCTAGGCCCCCTCGGAAGGCAAGGGTTTTTTAAAAAATAAAAATAAAAAAGCAAAATTGATCAAATAGAAAAAGAGGTACTAAAACTTACTGAAGAGAATAATTTCTTAAAAATTAGAATTGAGCAAGTGGAAGGTAATGACGTCATGAGATTTAAAGAAACAACGAAACAAAGTCAAAAGAATGGGGAAAAACCCAGAAAAGGATTGCCATAGCTGTGAAGATTAGAATTATAGAGTTATCATGTGGAAGAGGTATTAAATTTTTTCTTCTTGTCCCCAGAAAACAGAATAAGAAGCAGGAGGTAGAAATTGCAGAGAAATAAATTTTGACTCAATGCAAGGAAAAGCTCAATAATAATTAGATCTGTACAAAGATGAAATGTGGAGACAAAGAGTTTCCCATTGCTGGAACACTTTAAGCAGTAACTGCATGACCATTTGTGAGGATATATGTAGGAATGAATTCCTGTTTAGATACTAGGTAAATTAGATGACCTCTGAAGTCTCTTCTAAATCTGAGCTCTTTTCTTTCTGTACTTCACATTTTGCATTCTTCTGCTGACTATAAACAGGGTGGCTAGAAATGATGAGAATGGAGTGTTCTCTGATTGGGTAATACAAGTAAAGAGTGCTTATTTTTGTTTCTTTTTAATTTTAATTGATGTTAGTTGTTCTGGTGATCTTTTCATATATTTGCTGTGTTTTATGTGGGAGATTTGAGTTGTTTTTATTATCTTTCACATCTTCACCTTAAACTGCAGGTCCTGGTACTTTTTTTTCTTAATTATGCAACTATTAGTCATTGCTATATTTATATCCTTCTATCCCATTTATATACCATAACT
Source organism: Gracilinanus agilis (assembly GCF_016433145.1). Lineage (NCBI taxonomy): Eukaryota > Metazoa > Chordata > Mammalia > Didelphimorphia > Didelphidae > Gracilinanus > Gracilinanus agilis. Next base: position 2,991 of record NW_025390772.1, on the reverse strand, counting down.
TGTTCAGCTATTCTTTAACTGATGGACATCCTAAAATAAGCTGTTGATTTCATAAAAAGGGAAATGGAAAAAAAAGGAAAAAGACATTTAAAATGGTTGTCACAATTTACTACAGAAATTTAACCGATATAGTGCAAATGCCAAAACAGAGAGCTAACAGACCCAGAAACTTCCTAAACTACCAAAAATGTGTTCACTTTTCCAAGTAGGGAAATATAGCAGCCAAAGATAACATTGATTTGGAATATAATTCATTTGTAAAGTGTTCCATCAGGGAATCCATCAGCAAGCCTTTAGTCAGTTCTTACCATGTGCCAGGAACTATATTAGGTGCTAGAGATATAAATATAAAGAATAAGAAGGTTGGATGATATACACATAATATGTCAGAAAACAGCAAAGGCAAGGAAAGGGATAAATGAATCTGCAGAATGCTTAACCTGAGATCCAGCTATACTAGATCATTCCAGTACAAAAGGAGAAGAAGAATGGGTGAAAATGGGACAAATCTTTTAGCACTTCTATAACAAATTTGTCATTATTGACAGTGAATTCTCCAGAACTGTATTCAGTAACCTATCAAAATGGCATCCAAGAGGGTAGTTTAAGATGGCTCAGTGGATAGAGAGCCAGGCCTAGAGATGGGAAGTCCTGGGTTCAAATTTGGCCTCAGACACTTCCTAGCTATGTGATATTGGGCAGTTTATTATTTAACCCCCATTGTCTAGGAGGCCTTACCACTTTTCTGCCTTGGGACCAAAACACAGTATTAATTCTAAGAAAGTAAAGGTTATAAAAAATGGCATTTATGAATATCAAATAGGAAGAATGGTTGGTTACTAGATCAAATATATACATAAAAAAGTCTGTGTTGGAAGGGCAACTATTCTGAAAGCATTGAAGAATCAATTTTCAAAATGTCCTGAAGTGTGGAATGTAACAAATAATTACCAAAAAATTTAATGTTTTTATTTAAAAAGACAATCAAAGGGAGCAGCTGGGTGGTTCAGTGGATTGAGAGCCAGGCCCAGAGACAGGAGGTCCTGGGTTCAAATTTGACCTCAGACACTTCCTAGCTGTGTGATCCTGGGCAAGTCATTTAACCCCTATTGCCTAGCCCTTACCACTCTTCTGCCTTAGAACCAATACCGTGTATTGATTTTAAGATGGAAGGTAAGGGTTAAAAAATAATAATAAAATAAAAAATAAAAAGACAGTCAAGGTTTAAAAATAATAATAAAATAAAAATAAAAAGACAATCAAGGTAAGGGTTTAAAAATAATAAAATAATAATAAAAAATAATAAAAAATAAAAAAGACAATAATAAAATTAAAAATTAAAAAAAACTCCTTACCTCTGTATACTTTTCTACTACTGTTAAGAATGATCAATATCTTTAATGAAAATATGAAAATCAGTCCATATCTTTACAATTTTACTACAATTGAAAGTTATAGAAATTATAAGTTTCCACAGTTTTTGTTGATTTATACAAAAAAAAAATTTGATTTAGTGAAGCACAGTGGATTTATAAAGGCTCTCTTCTCATATGTTTCCATTGCATACGTAAAAGTTATTTCATATGTGCAAGTTGAAGGTAGACAATATTTCAGTCTGAAGAAAATCCGAGGTTTTTTTTGGCACCCCAAGGATGTCAAAAAGCAAGTTTGATTTTAGGCTACATTGAGAGGAGATGTACAGGCCAGCTAGCTGGATTCAGGAAAGCTTATCTTGATTGAGTTGAAATCTGGCCTCAGACATTCGCTAGCTCTTTGACCCAGAGCAAGTCATGTAAAACCCCTGTTTGCCTGAGTTTTCTCACCTAAAATGAGCTGGAGAAATAGACATGACAAATCACTCCAGTATCTCTGCCAAGAAAATCCCAAATGAGAGCACACAGAGTGGGACGTAAGTGAACAAGGAGAAGCTCTGGTGTCCAGTGTGCAGGAGATGATGATTCCGTTCTGCTCTGCCACCATCACACCACATCTCGAGGATTCTGTTCGCTTCTGGGTACCACATGTTGTCAGGAAGCACCTGGCAACAGTGGAGTGTCCGAGAGGCGCGCAGCAGAGGAGGAGGGAAGGCCTGTGATCCTGGGTCAGGAGGATTGGGTGGAGGAAATGGGATGTTTAGTCTAGAGAAGATTTAGAAGGGGACCTGATAACTGTCTAGTATTTGAAAAAAGCAGCTTGCATGTGGAAAAGGAATTAGTCTTTTTCCACTTAACCCTAGAGAGCCAGGAATAATGAATGACTATTGCAGAAGTAGACTGAAGTTTGATGTAAAGAAATACTTCTCAACAATTAGAGTTATCTCATGGTAGAACTTGGGACGAGGTAGCACGTTCCCTCTTTTTGAGAGATCTTAAAGCACAGGCTGGATAAATGCTGCTATAGAAAGAATTCTTCTTCCTCTAGTTGGCACCTGAAGTCCCTCCTAATAACCCAGAGCATGAATTGCAGGGTGTATTTTGATCAGGAAAAACTGTCTTAAAGGATAATGGAGTTGTTAACTAGTATGTTGGGGTTGTGGTTTGAGGGCACAGAAGCAACTTTTCCAGCTTTTCCACTGAAAATTCTCTTAGCAGTAGCCAGGAATTGAGTAGCCTTTTTTTTTTTTTTTCTATAAAAGGGCTTTCTGAGAAAATTCCTCATCAGAGTTTTTTGCTGAACCTTCAAAGCTATGATTTGATCTGTAGGATTTAAAGTGCAGCTCGGCTTGCCGAATGGAATTTTAATTTGATGACCCAATACTAAACCTCATGGTTTTTGTTTTTTTCCAAGCCTTAACATATAGTGTTCAAGAATTACATATCTAAGCTGCAGGAAGAAAGAAATGAAGCTGCCTGGGGAGTGAATGGATGTTATAGCCCCAGTGCATTTTAAAACCCTCCCAATTGTAAACCCCAGGTTATTTTGGGGAGAGTTTGTTGCAGTGTGACTTTGAACATAAAGCTATTTTTAACCAAGAGATTATCCTGGCCAAGC
>NW_025390771.1:0-5091 GCF_016433145.1 Gracilinanus agilis | reverse complement strand
CTAAATATATGTTTATACTTATCTATAAATATAATGTTTTATATATATAATACACACACACACACACACACACACACACACACACGGAAGTATTGGGGACAACTGGGTAGCTCAGTGCATTAAGAGCCAGGCCTAGAGATGGAAGATCCTGGCCTTAGACACTTCCTAGCTGTGTGACCTTGGGCAAGTCACTTACCGTTCTTCTGCCTTAGAACCAGTCACAGTATTGATTCTAAGACTGAAGATAAGAGTTAAAAAAAATTAGGAAGAATCTCCTTAAAATTAGAGCTATCCCAAGATAAAATAGGCTGGACCTCAGGATGTAGCAAGTTCCCTGTCCCTGATGGTATTGAAACACAGGCTGGCTATGACTGATGTCAGGGAGACAGCAAAAGGCTTTGAATGGAGTGGGAGGATTGGATGGCATTGGTGGAAAGAGCTCAGGGACGGGGTTCAAATCCCACCTCTGTAACCTCAGAGAAGTCTGTAAAATGGGAGGGTTGGACTCGATGGCCTCTGATCTTTGCGAGCAGACATCTGAGGTCCTCCCCAGTTCCTGAGGTTCCAGACTCCCGGATGAGCCCCTGGGCAGAGAGAAGTCAAAGGCCCTAGCACTTGACCAGAGTCAAGAGTCAACCAAGTATAGCATCCCAGTCTTTGTGACCCAATGCCTCCCTGTAGGACTACAGTGTAGACTACTCTCTCGTCTAGACCTCTCATTTTATGGAGGAAACCAAGACCAGAGATGGGAGGGTGACTTGCCCAAGATCACACAAGTCATACGTAGAAAAGCCAGGATTTGAATCCAGATCTTCAACAGAACATTCTTTGCATTTTCCACCCTGGTACCCTCCCTAAAACTGCCCTGGACTGGCCATTCTTCTCCATTCTAAACAGATCAGTCTTATTAGACCTGATTTTTTCCCATTCATTGATTCATTCTTTTACTATGTACATGGTTTCAGAGCAGCGCTTTACTGAATTCTTTGCTCACACAAACCCCTCAAATCCTTGTATTGCACGAAATGCACTGATGATTTAGCCCTCTTTTATTTATTTTTTTTAAACCCTTAACTTCTGCGTATTGGCTCCAAGGCAGAAGAGTGGTAAGGGTAGGCAATGAGGGTCAAGTGACTTGTCCAGGGTCACACAGCTGGGAAGTGTCTAAGGCCAGATTTGAACCCAGGACCTCCTGTCTCTAGGCCTGGCTCTCAATCCACTGAGCTACCCAGCTGCCCCTTAGCCCTTTTTTATAAGGCAGGAACAGATCAGAAATCCAGAGAACTGACACACTGCTCTGCCGCAGCCTTCACATCCCCCGCAAGTTCTAAAACAGGACTAGAAAGAGATTTTGCTAGCATAGGTCTGCCCGCATCACCCTCTCCTGGATCAGCTCCAGCGGGGTCCCGGCCCCTTCGGGTGCCCAGACCAAATCCTGGGAGGTGCGAAGCCACGTAGGTGGGTGTCCCGCAGTGCCCCAGACCGAACCTCCTGGGCCTTCCTTCTCAGAGTCCCTCAGTGTAAGGGGAGAACCTAGTAGCAATGACAGCCAAACTGATGGAACACTTACTTGCTGCCACCCTGAGAGGTAGGAGCTATCCTTATCCCTCTTGTACAGACGAGGAAACTGAGGCAGACCGAGGTTCAGGGGCTTGCTCAAAGTCACACGACTAGTAAGGATGGAGGCCAGATTTTAAGTCAGGTTTTCTTGACTTCGGTGAGTGCCCCGAGCCATCAGCACTCAGAGGCGCGGCAAACCTTGGAGTTGATCTTGTTGGCGTGAGAAGCTTTCTGGGGGATCACAAACTTGGATCCTGTCCGCTCAAGCCTTCTTCTGGCCAAAGACAAATCCAGGCTTTGCTTTGGGATGGGTCAGCCCTTGCGCAATTAGAAGTCTAGCCTTGGAAAGGACTTTAGAGGGATCTAGTCCAGCCTCCCATCCAGATCAGGAATCCCCTCTTCGAGCTCCCCAACAAGGGCCGTTCGGTCTTCTAGACGTCAGGCTTGGACCCTCCACCGCCAACCCCCAACTCCCACTTCCTCCCAAGGCAGACAATTGCATTGTTACAGAGTTTTTTCCATTAGAAAATGGCTTCCAAATGGTTTCAGGAAAACCTGGGAAGGCTTGTCTGCCACAAGACAGGACAAAGTGAGTAGCAGGAGAACCATTTATAGAAGGACAACCACCGTGGAAAGACAAACAACTTTGAAAGGATGAAGAAGGGACATGAGTGAGCATTTATTAAGCACCTACTCTATGCCAGGCACTGTGACAATAGCTTTATAATTATTATCTCATTTGCTCTTCAAAACAACCATTTTATAGTTGAAGAAACTGAGGCAGACAAAGGTCAAGTGGCACAGTCAGTTCAGTCTTGTCTCTGGCCAGAGGGCAAACTCTCCCAAACCAAGGTGGGGCTTCGAGACTTGAGAGAAGTGTCTGAGGCTGAATTAGAACTCAGGTCTTCCTGACTCCAGGCTTAGCATTCTCACTACTGCTCCTCCTAGCTGCCTCTGGTTTTAAGAGCCCTGAACAAGCCAGTGACCCACCATGATTCCCAAAGATCAGTCATGATGCTCCCTACCTACTACAGAACGAGATATGGATGGGCACAGTCAATTTGTTTTTCTTCACTGTATAGGTGTTACAAATGTTTTCTTTTTCTTCCTTTTTTTCCTTTTCAATTATTAAATGAAAAAAAAAATTTAAGTGCTTTCTAATTCAGAGCTAAAGTCTGGCCCCAAAGACCCCACTCCTCATTGTGAATCATGGCGCTCCATACAGGGAGACTCACTTGAAAAGATAGCCTCACCCCTTCCAAGGCTGACCAGCCTCCCTGCATTCCATCCCGTCTCTTCCATCCTGTCTCTTCCAACAAAGGGTCTCCCCAACCTCCCTACTCTGTCATTTCTTTTCTTCTTTTTCTTTTTCAATCCTCACCTTCTCTCTTAGAATCCATACTAAGTATTGGTTCCAAGACAGAAGAGCAGTAATGGTGGTTAAGTGACTTTTCCAGGATCAGTTAGCTAGAAAAGATTGAAATGTGGGTTATTGTGACTCTACATTCAGGATTTTCATCTACAGCATCAATTTTTTTTTAACCCCCTACCTTCCATATTAGAATCAATACTGTGTATTGGTTCCAAGGCAGAAGAGCAGTAAGGGCCAGGCAATGGAGGTCAAGTGACTTGCCCAGGGTCACACAGTGAGGAAGTGTCTGAGGCTAGATTTGAACCCAGGACTCCCTGTCTCTGGGTCTGAATCTCAATCCACTGAGCCAACTCAGCTGCCCCCCCCCCCCCCCCCCCCCCCACAGCACCAATTTTTGCTGAAATAGTTGGATCCTTCCAGGCTCACCACCATCTTTGACTCCTACAACGCTTTCCCTTTTACAAAAGGCCAGTAAGGAAGGTCATGATGGTGACTCCCACATCACAGATGAGGGAATCATTAATGGTCAGACAGGACTGGCCGTTGCCTCACTGGCCCTCACACACAGGACTTAGAGGAGATCAGAGGTGGGATTCAAATCCAGGTCTCTGAGCTCGCGAGTCCAGGGAACTATCCATTACCGCACACTTGTTTCCTTTCCAAATGCTCCTTCTTCCTTGTCCCGGAGTCCCTGAGGCCTTGGCCCCAGCCTCCAGCCTCCCCCTTGTTAAGGCCACGGCGGGCTATTCCAGCGACTTTACGAGGGCTGCTCTGGGCTACTTACAAATTAATCCCCTCGTTCGTTCCCGGGGCCTGGTCCCATGCATCATACTTTCCCTACAGCTCTGTTTAGGGCCTGCTGTCAGGGCTGGGAACCCGAGCAGAGCCAACGCGGGGAATGTTTTGCTGAAGGTAAAATGAGCACGAGGGAACTTGAATTTGGCCAGCGATCTGTTTATTCAGAGGCTCGGGCTGAACAGCCAAAAAAAAAAAAGAAAGAAAAATGCTCTCTGCCTGGGGTTCCCTTTGGGCCCTAAATGTGTAGCACTTTAGACCATTGGGAGACTTCGGACATCAGCCGGGTTAACCCTCTCCACTGACAGAGGATGGATTGGAGGGAGAGAAAGGCCCCATCAGAGAATGGCAGGTCTAAGGCTAGAACCCAGGGCTCCAGACGCCCCCGAGTGAGGCTCTGTGCCAGGGAGGAGACAGGATGCAGTTAGGTAAAGGAAAAATCAGCACTGGCCTGACAGGTTGGAAGTCATGGCCTGGGAAGACTGGCGGAGGGCTGCTGCCAGGAGGAGGCATCCTGTGGGGACAGGGCTGAGGCAGAGACCCCAGTGGATGCTGAATCTCAAGGGGATGCCCAGATCCCCTCAGAAAACAATGCTGTTTCCTGTGCAGCAGAAGGTTCTTAGGCCCTTCCATCCATGCAGGCCAGGACTGGGGATAACAGGCGGAACCTAGGAAGGCAAATCCTTCAAAACCAAAGTGGGGCTGGGAGCCCCGAGCCGCAGTCCCTTCATTTAACAGAGGGGGAAACTGAGGCTCAGGGAAAGGAAAGGACTTGACCGTTGCATCAATGGTAGAGCTAGGACAAGGATAGGAGTCTTCTGAGGCAGCTAGGAGCCTCGGTGGTTAGAGCATCTGACTTGGAATAAAAAAACCTGAATTCCACTCTAGTCTCAGATATATTTACTAGCTAGCTCTATAACCTCTAGCCTCAGTTTTCTTCTCTGTAAAAATGGAGATAATAATAGCATCTACCTAGGTGCCGAAATGGTCCTAGAGTTGGCAGCTGGGTGGCTAAGTGGATAGAGAGCCAGGCCTGGAGACGGGAGCTCCCAGGTTCAAATCTGTCCTTGGATTTGAGAAGAAAGGGTCTGCCTCTGTCCTGGGCAAGTCGCTACACTTCTGCTTGCCTCAGTTTTCTCATCTCTAAAATGGGGATAATAATAACACTTATCTCCCAGGGTGGTTGTGAAAAATCAATTGAAATAACATTTGTAAAGACATTTTGCAAGTGTTATATAAATGCTGGCTAATTGTAATAATAATAATTATTATATGTTTATAATAATTATTATATTATATTATAATTATATAATATAGTGGTCTTATATATTATTATAATATATTGCGATAATACATTCTATTAC